>NC_132910.1:10046971-10349094 GCF_047675955.1 Chlorocebus sabaeus
CTTCTGTCAAAAAGAAGAAAAGAAAAAAAGAAAGAGAGAAGAAAGAGAAGGGGAAGGAAGGAAGGAAGGAAGGAAGGAAGGAAGGAAGGAAGGAAGGAAGGAAGGAAGGAAGGAAGGAAGGAAGGAAGGAAGGGAGGAAGGAAAACAAATACAAAGTTATTTGCCACTGGGCCCGTGACCTCACCTGAGGCTCAGGGTCCTCTTCCCAACTCACATGGTTGAAAGCAGAATTCATTTTCTTGCAGATGTATAAATCGTGACAGCTTATTTCTTCAAGGCCAAGAGAATTGCTTCTCTGCAGCTCTGAGTTTTATCAAGGGCTCAGCTGATTAGGTCTGGCCCAGCCAAGATAATTTTTATTTTGATTAAATTAAAGTCAACTGATTTACATCTACAAAATTCTTTCATATCTGTCATTTAATGCAACCTATTATGACAGTGGCATCTATCATATCCACAATGCATAGCCACACAAAGAGGGAGGGGGTTGATTATGCAGAATATGCATGCCAGAGAGTGGAAACATTGGGAACAGTCTTAGAATTCTTCCTACCAATTTATCTTTCTGTGGTGGTCATAGTAGCTGTAACAAATATAGTTCAAGGTTGTAATAAGAACACAAACATACATACATGCATGTTGAGTAGGTCCATGCACACTCCTGGTTTAAGAAATTTGGAAGAATATGTATGCATATGTTTCTGCCAGGCATATGTAAGTCCAAATAGGGTTAAATTTTTGCTTACTATATCTATTGTGAAAATGTTTTTGTGTAAACTAGAGAGAGATGTAGAGATGACTTACGTAAGCATCTGGATTTCTTTCTTCCCACCCTAGGTAGTTACAAACAACCAGATGTTTTCTTAAATTAACTCCTTATTAATCTAGCCAAGCCCAAGCACCTGTATTTCAAAGAGTTCTATGTTTTACTGAAGGAAAATTACTACAGTTACTATATCTTATAATGACTAATGAGTTTGAATATTTATTTTTATCTTTAATAGTTTGTAGAAGATACCTTAGTGAGAAAAGTGAGTTAGCAAGAAAAGTAAGTTTTAAGGCAAAGTAAATGAAAGTACTCAACATTTATTTATTTATGTATTTATTTATTTATTTATTTATTTTATTTTGTTTTTTTTGAGATGGAGTCTCGCTCTGTCGCCCAGGTTGGGTGCAGTGGCGTGATCTCAGCTCACTGCAAGCTCCGCCTCCCAGGTTCACGACATTCTTCTGCCTCAGCCTCCCCAGTAGCTGGCACTACAGGTGCCCGCCACCTCACCCGGCTAATTTATTTTTGTATTTTTAGTAGAAAAGGAGTTTCACCATGTTAGCCAGGATGGTCTCAATCTCCTGACCTCGTGATCTGCCCGCCTCAGCCTCCCAAAGTGCTGGGATTACAGGTATGAGTCACCGTGCCCAGCCTCAACACTTATTTTAAGAAAATGTATTCAGTTCATAATTATTTAAAACCTGGTGTGCTAACAATAGTATCACTTTTCATTCATATGTGTTTTAAGGCTAACAAACCTTTTTTTTTTTTAAAGTATTTTTAATTTATTTAATTATAAAAATAATCACACCCACTTTAAAATGACCAATATCTCTATATTTTTACTTTCTTATAGAAGCTGAAATCAAAATAATATTTTCAAGATCTTGTCTGACACCACTAAAATGTTTCTAAAGTTGAAATGAGTATTTCTTGATAACTGTAATTCTCAGAAGCAGTAGGAGTTCACATAGTCCCAGAAAATAATTTGCTTATTTGTTATTTGGGGTAAACCAAGCAAAATGATCATTATGCATTCCACAAATCAAAATAACTTTTTAAAATGTATCTACATTATCTGCTGTTTCAATACTTCCTTTCATATCCCAACATTTTTACTTATTGAATAAAACTTTTCAATGTATCAAATTGGCCTTCCAGACTGGAGTGCAATGGTGCAATTTCAGCCCACTGCAATCTCCGCCTCCTGGGTTCAGGCTCCCGAGTAGCTGGGATAACAGAGGTCCGTAACCATACCCAACTAATTTTTGTTTTTGTAGTAGAGACGGGGTTTCACCATGTTGGCCAGGCTGGTCTTGAACTCCTGACCTCAGGTGATCCACCCGCCTCAGCCTCCCAAAGTGCTAGGATTACAGGCGTGAGCCACTGTGCCCAGCCAAGTGAATTTCTTTATACTCAGTTTATCTTGGTGAAATAATTCATGTACCTGTGTGGTTGAAAGATCATGAGTTTTGTTATTCACTGGACCTTAGTGTGAACCACAATTTTATCATACGCTATCTAGTAGCCTTTAGAAAGTCATTTAACTTCTCTAAGACTCAATCTTCTTTCGCATAAATAAAAGGTAACAAAATCTATTGTTTGTCATGAGCATTATGAATGTTATGAGAAATATCCAGCATCATATCTGGCTCATATTGTGTGCTCAAGAAACAGCCTTTCTTCCTTCTCTCTTTGTTTTGTCCCTTTATCCTTTCTTCTATTTTCTTGTTTAAATAGCTATAATGAGGCACAATTCAAATGTTACAAACTTACTGATTTAAAGTATATAACTAAATATTAAATATTTTAACATATTCAAAAAATTTGGCAATCATTAACACAATTTAATTTTAGAAGAATTTTATCATTTCAGAAAAGAAAACACTGATGCCCACTAGTAGTTAGTCCCCATGCTCTACCCCCTCAAAAACACTGCTAGCTTACTTTTTGTCTCTGTATATCTTCCTATTCTGGATGTTTCATATAAATGAAAGTGTCAAAAATATAACTTTTTGTGATTGGCTTCTCTTTCACCTAATGTTTTCAAGATCTTTCTGTATTGCAGCATGAATCAGTACTTCATTACTTTTCATAGCTAAATAATATTTCATTGTATGAATATACCATATTTGTTTATGTATTCATCATTTAATGGACAATTAGGTTGTTGCCATTTTACAGCTATTGTGAAAAATGCTGCTCTCCACATTCATATACAAATTTCTGTGTAGATATATGTTTTTGTTTCTCTTTTGTATATACCAAGGAGTGAAATTACTGGGTAATATGGTAAGAGTATGTTTAACATTTTCAGAAATAGTACACGTTTTCCAAATTGACTGTACCTTTTTATATTCCAACTAGCAATGATTGAGGATTTCAATTTTTCACATATTCATCAAAACTTGTTATTATCTGCCTTTTTTGTTTTAATTTTTCAAGTTTATGTAAAGATCATATCTCATAGTGGTTTTAATTCTATCTCCTATTTTTAATTGGTTGTCCTTTTATTATTTCATTGTACATGTTCTTTATATATTAGATATATTAATCTCTTATCAGGTATATGATTTGCAAATACTTTCTCCTGTTCTGAGTTGCATTTTTACTTTTTTGAAGTGCCATTTGCAGCAAAAAATAAGTTTTTAATTTTTATGAAATCCAACTTATGTAGTTTTACATTTTACTTATTGTATTTGCATAGTGACATCAATCCAAAAAGTACAGTATGTATAATTGGGTAAAAATATTAACTACAGTGGAGAAGCCTGAAAAATACTACGTTGGTCAGGTAATAAAAGTGAACATCAATAGTGATAAGTCATGTTGATAGTACCTTTGTAATGATGTGATGAAGTGGCATTTAATCTTTGTAGTCTTCCTCTCAAAAATACGTAATACCAGTCTAATCATGAGAGAAACATGAAAGAAATCCTAATTGATAGACATTATAAAAAACAGTTTTACTTTGAAAAGCTTTATTTTGAACTTTACTCCTCAAAATTGTCAATATCATCAAATAAAGAATATCTTGACTGCACAGCCAAGAGGATTGTAAGAAGACGTCATCATTACATGTGATATGGGATTCTGGATGGGATCATGGAACATAAAAAAGATGTTAGTTTAAAACTAAGAAAAACTAAGAAAACCTGAGTAATATGTAAACTTTAATTAATAATAATGAATCAATATTGGTTCATTAATTATAACAAATATACAACACTAGTGTAAGATGTAAATAATAGGGGAAACTGGGTGTAGGGTATATGGTGACACCTTATTGACATCACATTTTTCTCTAAGCCTATATCTTTTCCAAAATAAGTTTATGGAAACCAGAAAACCTTAATTTTTAACTCATTTACATATAAATTACATGTTATGTATCAAAAATAAGTTAAAAAGTTCTATAAGTAAAATTCTATAAATTAATCTAATATTTTTTATAGTGGACTTACAAAGGAGAAAAATGCTGCATATAAAAATTAAAAGAATTTTGGTTACCTTGAATTGCTGGGGATTGAGTGTAGATTATAGTGAAAGTAAGAAACCTCTAAGGGTAACAGTCTTACAGTGACTTCCATACTTCTTGGGGTTTTACTTTCAGAAACTCAACAAGTTTCTCATGGTGAAGAACCAAGAAAGATCCCTTCCTGACTCAACCTCCACTAATCTTTCAAATTAATTAAGTCTACAGTTATGTTAAGTATTAGAATACTATATATTTGATTTACTCTCTTGTCTTGTTATAAAACCAACAGGTTTGTGTGCCCACTGCACAGTAATGGATCAAAACACTGAGAAAGAAGGGTTTGCAGCAGAGAAAGATCAACTTCCTTGAGGAGTTCTGGGCTGGGATTTTTAAGGGAATCATTGAGGACAAGTGGCTGGAAAACTGAGATCATTGATTGGTTGGGGTAAGAGGGATGAAATCATCACAATCTGGAAACCATATAAATATATATATATTTGAGACAAAATCTAGTTCTGTCGCCCAGGCTGGAGTTCAGTGGTGCAATTTCAGCACACTGCCACATCCACCTCCTGGGTTCAAGTGATTCTCCTGCCTCAGTCTCCTGAGTAGCTGGGATTACAGGTGCCTGCCACCATGCCCAACTAATTTTTGTATTTTTAGTAGAGATGGGGTTTCACTCTGTTGGCCAGGCTGATCTAGAACTCCTGACCTCGTGTTCCACCCGCCTCAGTCTCCCAAAGTGCTAGGATTACAAGCATGACCCGCCTTACCCGGCCAGAATCTGCATTTTTAATGAGTCAGCTCCTTGTGGGGTCCTTCAGACCAGCTGTGTCAGTGGAGTTCTTCAGATCAGCTGACATCTATAGTCCCAGGTCTGGGCTCCCTGAAGTGCTGCAGCGCTTCTCTCCTTTTCTCTTCCTCTTTTTCATCACCCACAACCTGTCCAACAAGGTGCATGATTCAGCCTTTTTTATGTTACTGATCTTTCAGTCCCAGCATTTGACAAGTCCCAAATTCTCGTCTCATGTCCAGGAAGAATGAGGTTTGTGAACAGCTGAAGGGTGAGTAAGGTAAAGAAGTGTTTTATTAAGCAACAGAACAACTCTGAGGAGACTTGAAGTGGATAGCTCCTGTCTGCAGACAGGTCATCCTGATGTCTGTTCAGTTCTCAGCTGAGAGGAGACCCACAGGAGCTCCTGTGTGCAGACAGGTTGTCCCAACATATGCTCAGCTCTCAGCTGAGAGGACACACACAGTGTGTAGCTCATGTCTGCAGACAGGTTGTCCTATAATCACTGCTGAAGTCTAGCTGAGTCCAGGGGGGTTTATGGGCTTCAGAGGGGAGGAAATTCATGTTGATTAACCCATTGGTGGTCATGGATGGTCCTGGAGAAAGCACCATAAGTTCTCATTTCAGTCCATGGAACTGACCACTCAACCCCCTGGCCTGAATGTGGGGCTTCACCAGATACACACCCCTTTCTGCACAGGACCCTGTCAGCCTCCCACCACCATCAAACTACTGTCCATGGTGCCCAGGTTGTTCATGTTGAGGGGTGCCTGCAGGCCCATGCCAATCTGCCCTCAGAATTCCTTTGGTCTCCCTCCAGTGCTTGTAGGTGCCCAAGTCCAGAGGTAGCAGGGGGCTGGACAACAGCGCCTGGCCTCCACTTTGCTCCAAAATCAGAGCAGACGCAAGGAGTGGGGACAGACCAGGCAGTGGGAGCAGGCACTCCTGAGTCTGTGGAGGCAGGGTTTTTCCTGGGTCCCCAAGAGTGCGAGGATATCCAGGTCTGCAGCTGGGGCTGGGCAGCTGCAACTGTACCCATGAGGATGGGGCTCCCACCACTCCGACTCAGAAGGGAGTGGAACTTTCACCTGTTTGTGGCTCCCACCACCTCCACTGAGCACATAACATAGCCTAGGCCACATCATGGTAGTGGGCACTCCAGATGAGCCTTCACTGCCATCAAGTCTATGACTAGACACAGTGAATAACTATGAAGAAGCAGATAAGAGAGCAAGCTAACCTCGATTAATGCTGAATGTGCTGCAAGCTTAGTTCATTTTCGTTTTTCCCCTACCATCATTTTGATTAATTTTATAGAGCTTATAGGGATGGTTTCAGTACCTATTTATTTTTCTGTGTCCCTCTCTTCATATTTACTGAAAGAGATATGGAGGAGGTGCATATTTTAGTTCTACTCACAATTTAGTTTTAACACAGATAATTAACATATCTAGACAATGACCAGTTTGTAAAAATAAAATCAATGTCGAACTACCAAATTGGTGATATCGAAAGAAATTAAGGGATATAATGGTCAAGTGCAGTGTGTGGATATGGCTCAATCCTGGTTTGAAATGAATGGAAAAATATACTTTTGGGAAAATCTGGAGAAATAAGAATATACTCTGGGAGTTAGATCATATTAAGTTATCATTTTTTTTTTTTTAGACGTGACATAGTATTCTCATAGGTTATATAGGAGGATGCTTTTGGTTTTTGATATTCATACTGAAGTACTATGGGGTACATAATATGAAATTATTTTAAAATATTAGAGCAAAATAGATGAAGTAAATATAAAATAAGGTGACAATTATTAGATATTGATGATGGGAATTCAAGGTTTATCATATTTTTCCTTTTTCTTTTCTGCATATTTATAGGTTTTAATAATAAAATGCAATATAAAATAGAGTCTACTTAATGTTAAACTAAACAGAAAAAATTTTATTTCAAATATTTAGCTTCCAACTATTCATTAACTCTCCACCTATAGTTAGCCAGTTTCCATGATATCTGTGGGGCGGTAGTACAGTGAGCTTCTGTGATTTATTCTCTACTCTCACAGAGCATGCAGTGTAAGGGGGATGATAAGCACTGACCAGGTCATTATAAAGGGTTGAGAATAAAGTGGGAGATGCTACAAATGTTAGTGACAGTTGGACCTCACTCAGTCTGAGACAAAATGAAATCTCTCAGGAAAAAGTACCTATTAGAAGGAATCTCAAGTGCAGATAGAGGAGATGCAGTGGGTGGTGGATGGCCTTTCAGCTTCCTCTTATTTAAAATAAGCACAATTTATTAAAGAACACACACACAAAAGTCCAGTACAGTGGTAAAATAGAGAGGTAAAGGGGAAAAGATGAATGAAATAAGACTAGAATGTTAGACAACAGCTGAATTTCCTTTAGATTAAGTTAAGGATTTTAGGTTTTTATTCTGAGAAAAGTGGGAAGTTGTTGAATGATCTTAAATAGCATTAAATGACTATACAAGATAACTCAATCTTGCTGAAATGCAGAGAATGAAATAAGGGATGGCAGATGTGTCTTTGAGAGAACAGTTAGGAGGAGGATACTATAGGCACTGAGATAAGAAACGGTGATGTTTCAGGAAGTGGAAAGGAGAACTGATAGCATTATCCATGACTCTGAGAGCTTGAACTTGAAGGGCCCTCTTTAATATCTTCTAAGTCTCTCTCTGGTACCTACAGTGTCCAGAACAGCAGCATCTTTAGGATGGCAGGGCATTGTGAGCTCAGATCATGACTTACCTGGGCCCTGTGACCTGTGTTTCCCTTTAGGACTTTCCTTAATCCTCAATTTCCTATAGAGATCATGGGGTTGATTTTGTAAGAAGCTCTGGAACTCACACCATGAGGTTGTCCAAGGGCCCCACGACAAGGGTGGATCATGTGATTTTGTTTTCAGAGTCATATGAGATTGGAATGGTAGGGTGCTCACATCCTGACTTGGGATTGTAGTTGTGTTGCACAGAGGGCAAGTCCAGACATCTAAGAAACTAATAGTCCACTGCTGACCTTTAGTTTCAAGCAGTGCATGTGAACCATGTCTTTAGCTCTTACCCATTAGAATTTCTACTTCAGTGGGGTCTTGGCTCTACAGCAAAGTCTCTAAACTTTGACACTATTCACATTGCAAGCTAGATAATTCCTTGTTGTAGAAGGCTGTCTGCATATTGAAGGATGCTTAGCAGCATCACTGTCCTCTACCCACTAGACACAGGTAGCAATCTTGCCTCCCTGCCCAACCTGCCACTATGTGATGACTAAAAATGTTTTCAGACATTGCACATGCCCCCTGGGTGATAAAATAAGCTTTACATGGGGTGAACTGTCCTACAGAATCTTAATTGGGGTAGTCCAAGCATACCTTACCTTGCTCATGGCACTCAGAAGAGTTGCTCTACCTCCTCTGAAGTCTCCATACACCAGGCCAGTAAGTCGTATGGTTACTTGCAACTTGTACAAGAGCTTTCAAAACTGTTGTTCAATTATGTTAGTGCATGCTTCTCCACAATTTGGTGACATCGTCAGTCATAATCCATGTCAGTTTAGGGGCAAAGCTTTCATTCCTTGTTTCAATAGAACTCTTATTTTCACTCTTCACACATAGCCTTTGACTTACAGTTCTCACCTCCAAGTAACTGTGCAAGAGGGAGGGGATGCAATTAATATTTAAAGGCATCAAATTCTAGGAATGCAGTGATTATAGCATAATGCATTCAGTAAAAAAGAAGATTGGACAATGTGTTATTCCATATTTATTTTTAAATAATCTTATATTAAAGTAGTATATACAAAAAATTAATAACTCACATTTTCCTGCAAACTCTGGACAAGGCTCGCATTTTTGTTCATCATCAATTAAGTACAGTAACAATTTTTGAGAAAATCGTTGGAAACCAAGAATTGGGAAGAAGGTGGCACAATGGATGGTGAAACATTATAAATAATAATATGAGGATGTAACCAGTATTAAACAATTGGTATTAGGGAATTGCAGAGGCAAGAAGATCCGAATTGTTTTGATACTAACGTGTTCTGAAGAGTTATTGCATTGTAATAATGGGTTTGCTAGCTTTTTCTCACAGTAGGAGATAAGATATTAGCCACAATTGCCAAGACCAACTTGGTCGTGGAGACTAACCCAGAGGCGCTAGAGGAATTAAAGCCACACACATAGAAATGTAGAGCGTCGAGTGGGAAATCAGGGGGCTTCCAAGTGGACAGCCATGAACAGCGTTTTACCCACATATTTACTGACAGCAAGCCAGTGATAAGCATTGTTTCTATGGATTATAGATTAACTAAAACGGGAAACAAAGGGATGGGCTCTGGCTAGTTATCTGCAGCAGGAACATGTCCTTAAGGCACAGATTGCTCATGCTATTGTTTGTGGTTTAGGAATACCTTAAGTGATTTTCTGTCCTGGGTGGGACAGGTGTTCCTTGCCCTCTTTCTGGTAAACACACAACCTTCAGTGTGGGCATCATGGCCATCACAAACATGTCACAGTGATGCAGTGACTTTGTTTATGGCCAGTTTGGGGGCCAGTTTATGGCCAGATTTGGGGACCTGTTCCCAACACACAATAACACATTTGCCAAAATATAAAATAAAGTAAAGGATGATTTATGGACCTAAACAAAAAGATACAGTACGTTATTACAAAAAAATGTGTATATAGACGAATGTGAAAATTAGCACATATGCAAGCACATGTTCTTTACCCATTTTGCAAAATCTTTATTGATAAGTCACTATACTTGTCACAAGCTGATGAATAATTTTTAAAACAAATTGCTTATAAAATAGAGAGCCTAAAATAAACATTTACTCAAGTTCTGCACATCCAATAATCAGTTTGGTAGAAAACAGTGTATTAGGAAGATATTTAGAAAGAGAATGTAGGATTTGATGGTTTATCAGATTTAGAAAGATGAAGAGTTAAATATGTCTTCCAAGTATTTGACTTGAATAATTAGGTAGATAAAAAAGTTGTTGTAATGAATTTCCACAAAGTTATGATTACTCTTCCATATTATGTAATTCATGGTTTTGTAATGTAATGCTATTGGAAGAATAATTTGTTCTTTAACTACCATTCTGAATATTTGTCCAAATTGCCATCCACATTTAAAAAGAACAAGAGTCAGAGGTATTTTTTTCTTTCCTCTATCTCTCTTAAATTTAAAACACTGTAACTCTAGCTAATATTTTTACATGAATAAGTGGATTGCATATAATGTATAAAATGACCCAAATCACAAAACTTTCCTGAGTTTTCAAAGTGCACGAAATCAATGTAGAGCAATTCAGACAACTGAACTATAAAAATGGAGAGCTGTATAGCCTTGACTTGATTTGATTTGAGTAGTATAGTGCAATGATTGACATTTGAGAAATGTAGCATTCAATACTTACCCTCCAGAGAGGATGAAAAATAACCACAAATTCAATAATACCCATTTGCACATAACTGGATTTACCTCAAATTTATCTTCAAAAGTTTGTTTTTTGATCTTAGGTTGATGTAATTACACAAGGTAACCTGTATTTTGATAAAGTATAATGTCATTTTTACATTAATTAAATTTCAGTTATCTACAGAATTTCCCAACACGAAAGTACAAGCATACCTCATCTTATTGTGACTCACTTTGTTGTGCTTTATTGATATTGTGCTTTTTACAATTTAAACGTCTGTGGCAACCCTGCATCTAGCAAGTCTATTGACACAATATTTCCAAGAGCATATGGTTACTTTATGTCTCTGAATTATATTTTGTTAGTTCTCACAGTGTTTCAAATATTTTCATTATTGTATCTTTTATGGAGATCTGTAATCAGTGATCTTTGAATTTACTATTGTAATTGTTTTGTAGTGTCACAGACTGCACTCATATAAGATGGCAAAGTTAATAAATATTTTTTCGTGTTCTAATTCCTCCACCGACCGTCCATTCTTCTATTTCTCTCCATCTCTTCAGACATCCCCATTCTCTGAGATAAAATATTGAAATGGGGCCAATTCATTTTTCTGTAATAGCCTCTAAGTGTTCAAGTGAAAGGAGGAGTTGCACATTTCTCATTTTACATCAAAAGCTAGAAATGATTAAGCTTAATGATTAAGGTATGTCAAAAGCAAAGACAGGCTGAAAGCTAGGCCTCTCGCGCTAGACAGCCAAGTTTTGCATGCAAAGGAGAAGTTCTTGAAGTAAACTAAAAGTGTTACACATGCCTGCAATCCCAGCACTCTGGGAGGCCAAGGAGGATGAATCACTTGAGCCCAGGAGTTTGAGACCAGCAAGAGCAACATGGTAATACCCCATCTCTACCAAAAAAAAAAAAAAAAAAAAAAAATTAAAAAAATCACCGGGTATGGTGTGGCATACCTGTAGTCTCAGCTACTTAGGAGGCTGAGGTGAGAGAAACACTTGAGCCAGGGAGGTTGAGGCTTCAGTGAGCTGTGATCGAACCTCTGAGCTCCAGCCTGTGCAATATAGTGAGGCTGTGTCTCAAAAAAAATGTTAAAAAGTGGTACTATAGTGAACACACAAATAATAAGAAAATGAAACAGCCTTATTGCTGATATGGGGAAAGTTTGAGTGGTCTGGCTAGGAGATCAAACCATCCACAACATTCGCTTAAGGCAAAGCCTAATCCAAAGCAAGGCCTTAACTCTCGTCTATTCTGTGAAAGGTGACAAAAGCGTGGAAGCTGCAGAGGAATCATTGGAAGCTAGCAGAGGATGGTTTATGAGGTTTAGAGGAAGAAGCCATATGGAATAACAGAAAAGTACAAGCTGGAGCAATAAGTGCTAATGTAGAAGTTGCAGCAAGTTATCCAGAAGATCCAGCTAAGACAATTGATAAAGGTGGCTACACTAAACAACAGATTTTCAATGTAAGTAAAACAGCCTTCAATGGGAAGGAGATGCCATCTTGTACTTTCACAGCGGAAGAGGAGAAGTCAGTGCCTGGCTTCAAAGCTTTAAAGGACAGGCTGACTCTCTTGTTAGGGGCTAATGTAGCTGGTGTTTTAAGTTCAACTCAATAGTCATGTACTGTTCCAAAAACCCTAGGACCTTTAAAAATTATGCTGATACTACTCTGTGTCCTAAAAATGGAAGAGCAAAGCTTGAATGATAGCATACTTGTTTACAGCATGCATTACTGAATATTTTAAGTCCACTGTTGGACCTACTACTTAGAAAAAAAAAAGAAGTATTTCAAAATATTACTGCTCATTGACAATGCACCTAGCCACCCAAGAGCTCTGACAAAGACACATAAGGGGATTAATGCTATTCTTATTCCTATTAACACAACATCCATTCTGCAGCCTATGAATCAAAAAGTAATTTTGACTTTCAAGTCTCATTTAAGAAATGTGTTCTGTAAGACTATAGCTGTCATAGATAGCGATTTCTCTGGTGGATCTGGACAGAAGTTAAAATAACAAAACTAATAGGAGTTTTGAAGAAGTCGATCCCAACACTCATAGATGACTTGGTGGGGTTCAAACCTTCAGTGGAGGAAGTAACTGCACAGGTGGTCGAAATGGCAAGATAACTCGAATTAGAAGGAGGCTGAAGATATGAGTCAATTGCTATAATCTATTTTTTGTTTTATTTTGTTTTGAGACTGAGTGTCACTCTGTCACCCAGGCTGGAGTGTAGTGGTAGGATCTTGGCTCACTGAGACCTCTGCTTCTCACGTTCAAGTGATTCTTGTGCCTCAGCTTCCCAAGTAGCTGGAATCACAGGCATATGCCACCATGCCCAGCTAATTTTTGTATTTTTAGTAGAGATGGAGTTTCACCATGTTGGCCAGGCTGATACCCAACTCCCGACCTCAAGTGATCTGCCCACCTCAGCCTCCCAACGTGCTGGAATTACAGCATGAACCACCTCCCCTGAACAATTGCTATAATCTTATGACAAAACTTGAATGAATAAAGCATAATAACCAACAAGTAGTTTTTTGGGCCATGCCCAACTCCTTCCCTCCCCACTCTATTAGTCCTCAGTGTTTATTGTTCTCATCTTTATGTCCATGTGTACTCAGAGTTTAGCTCCCACAATGTCTCATCCCACAGATGAAAACATTCAGTGTTTGGTGTGTTCTATTCCTGTATGAATTTGCTTAGGATAATGGCCTTCAGCTCTAACTATATTGCTCAAAGGACATAATTTGTTTTTTTTATGACTGCATAGATTCTATGGTGTATATGTACCATATTTTCTTCATTCAATTCATTGGTGATGGGCACCTAGATGGATTCCATGTTTTTTTAATTGTAAATAGTCCTATGATGAACATATGCATGCATGTGTTGTTTTTGTAAAACAGTTAAGTTTCTTTTTGTTTATACACCTAGTAGTAGGATTTTTTTTTTTTTTTTTTTTTTTTTTTTTTTTTTTTGAGAGGGAGTCTTGCTCTGTGCCCCAGGCTGGAGTGCAGTGGCCCGATCTCGGCTCACTGCAAGCTCCGCCCCCCGGGTTCACGCCATTCTCCTGCCTCAGCCTCCCAAGTAACTGGGACTACAGGCGCCCACCACCACGCCCGGCTAGTTTTTTGTATTTTTTTAGTAGAGACGGGGTTTCACGGTGTTAGCCAGGATGGTCTCGATCTCCTGACCTTGTGATCCGCCCGCCTCGGCCTCCCAAAGTGCTGGGATTACAGGCTTGAGCCACCGCGCCCGGCCTAGTAGTAGGATTACTGGGTCTAATGGTAGTTCTGTTTTTAGTTCTTTGAGAAATCTTGCTATCACGACTGAACTATTTACATTTCCACCAACAATGTAAAAGTATTTCCATTTTTCTGCAGTCGCTCAGCAGCTGTTATTTTTTGAATTATTAATAACTATTCTGACTAGTGTGAGATACTCTTTTACTGTGGTTTTTATTTGCATTCCTCTAATGATTACTGGTGTTGAGCACTTATTCTTGTTGTTGACCACGTGTATATCTTCCTTTGAGAGGTGTTTGCTCATGCCCTTTGCTTATGTTTCACGGGGTTATATATTTTGCTTATTGATTTGGTTAAGTTCCTTATAAATTCTGCATATTAGACTCCTGTCAGATATGTAGTTTGAGAACATTTTGTCCCATTTTTTAGGCAGTCTATTTACACTATTGATAATTTTTTGACTGTGCTGAAGCTCTTTAGTGTACGTAGGTCCCATTTATCAATTTTTTTTTTTTTTTTTTTTTTATGGAATTGCTTTTGGGTACTGGTAGAAAATTATTTACCAAGACCAATCTCAAGAAAGATATTTCCTTGGTTTTCTTCTAGGATTTTTACGGTTTGAAATCCTATAATCAAGTCTTTAAATCCATCTTAAAAAAAAAAAAAAAAAAAAAAAAAAAAACAGAACGTGGCTCTGTCACCCAGGTTGGAGTGCAGTGGTGCGATCTCGGCTCACTGCACCCTCCACCTCCTGAGTTCAAGAGATAGTCCTAACTCAGTCTCCCGAATAGCTGGGACTGCAGGCACATGCCACCACACCAGGCTAATTTTTGTATTTTTAGTGGAGATGGGGTTTCACCCTGCTGGCCAGGCTGGTCTCAAATTCCTGACCTTAGGTGATCCGCCTTCCTCAGCCTCCGAAAGTGCTGGGATTACAGGCGTGAGCCACCATGCGGGACCCATCTTGAGTTGATTGTTGTATATAGTGAAAGGTAGGGGGCCAATTTTATTCTTCTGTATACATCTAACTATTTATCCCAGCACCATTTATTGATTAGAAAATCCTTTCCCCATTGCTTATTTCTGTAGTCTTTGTTGAAGATCAGATGATTGTGTATCACTTTATTTCTGGGTTATGTATTCTATTCTCTTGGTCTATTTGCCTGTTTTTGAACCAGTTTCATGCTGTTATGATTACTATAGCCTTATAGAATAGTTTGAAGATGGTTAATGTGATACCTCTGGTTTTGTTCTTTTTCCTTAGGATTGCTCTGGGTATTCAGGTTCTTTTTTTGTTCCATATGAATGTTAGAATATTATTTTTCCTAATTCTATGACAAATAACATTGGCAGTTTGAGAGAATGAGTGGTGAATCTGCAAGTTGTTTTGAACAGTATGATAATGATGTTGACTCTTCCAATCTATGAGCCTGGAATGTTTTTCCATTTATTTGTGGTAATCTCTGATTTCTTTCAGCAGTGTTTTTTAGTTCTCCTTGCAAAGATCTTCAGCTATATTCCTAGGTACCTCACTGTTTTTGTTTGTTTGTTTGTTTGTTTGTTTTGTTTTGTTTTGCTATTGTAAGTGGGATTGACTTCTTGATTTGGCTCTCAGTTAGAACATTGTTGGAGTATATATAAATAGTACTGATTTTCGCACAGTGATTCTGTATCTTGAAACTTTATTGAAGTCATTTATCACTTCTAGATGTCTTTTGGTATAGTCTTTGCAGTTTACTATGTAAAGAATTATATCATCAACAGAGAGAGATATTTGATTTCTTCTTTTTCTATTTTGATGCCTTTCACTTTGTTCTCTTCCCTGATTGCTTTGGCTAGGACTTCCAGTACTAATTTAAGTGGTAAGAATGGGCATCCTTCCCAAGTTCCAGTACTCAAGGGGCATGGTTCCAGCCTTTACCCATTCAGTCTAACGTTGGCTATGAATTTGTCACAGATGACTCTTATAATTTTGATATGTTTTCCTTTGATGCCTCGTCTGTTGAGGGTTGTTTAAGTCATGAATGGAAGTTTTATTTTATTAAAAAAAACACAAAAAACAAACAAAAAAACCCACCATTTTCTGCATCTATTGAGGTGATCATATGGGTTTTGTTTTCAATTCGATTTATGTAATGAATCATAGTTACTGATTTGTGTATGCTGTACCAACCTTGCATCCCAGGAATAAAGTCTACTTGATCATGATGAATTAACTTTTTGATGTGTTAATAGATTTAGTTTTGTTCATTTTTGTTGAGGATTTTTGCATCTTTGTTCATCAGGAATATTGACCATAAACTTTCTTTTTCACTGTGTCTATGCCAAATTTTGGCATCAGGCTGATGCAGGCTTCACAGCATGAGTTAGGGAGGAGCTTCTACTCTTCAATTTCTTGGAACAGTTTCAGTAGGACTGGTAGGAGTTTTTTTTTTTTTTATCATATATAGGGTAAAATACAACTGTGAATTCATCTAACCCAGGTCTTTTTTTGTTTGGTAAGTGTTTTTGTTACTGATTCAATTTAAAAACTTGTTTTTGGTCTGTTCAGGTTTTCACTTTTTGTTTCAATCTTGAGTTTCCAGGAATTTATCAATTTCTTCTAGGTTTTCTAATTTGTGTGTATAGGTGTGTTCATAATAGCTTCTAAGGACTTTTTGTATTTCTGAGAGATGGGTTGTAATGTCATCATTATCATTTCTGATTGTGCTTAGTTGGATTTTCTCTTTGTATTTTCTTTGTTAATCTAACTAGTGGTCTATTGCTCTTGTTTATTCTTTTCAATAATGAACTATTGGTTTCATCAATCTTTTGTATGGAATTTTACATATCTATTTCATTTGATCCTCTGATTTTACTTATTTATTTTCTTCTGTTTCCTACAGGGTTGGTTTGGTCTTTTTTTCTAGGTCTTTTTTTTTCTCGTTCCTCTAAGTACAAGGTTAGATTGTTAATTTGAGCTCTTTCTTATTATTTTATGAAGTCATTTAGTGCTATAAACTTTCCTCTTGGTACTGCTTTAGGACCAAGTTTTGTCACTATTTTTCCTAATTTAATTTTTTTTAAAAAATTCTGCTATAATTTTGTTGTTCACCAGAGTTTAGGAGTAAGGTGTTTACCTTCCATATATTTGTATAGTACTGAAATATCTTAGTATTGATATCTATTTTTATTGCACTGTGGTCTGACAGTGTGCTTTGTATGATTTCAATGTTTTTGAATTTATTGGGATTTGCTTTATGACTGAGCATGTGGTCAATCTTAGACTACCTTCCATGTGTATATTAGAGGAATGCATACTCTGTCATTGTTGGATGGAGTATTCTATAAATGTCTAATATGTCCCATTGGTCAAATTTTGAGTTTAAGCCCAGAATTTCTCTGTTAGTTGTTTGCCTTGATGATCTGTCTAATGCTGTCAGTGTGGTGTTGAAGTCTCCCACTATTATTATGTAACTTTATGCCTCTTTTCATAGATCAGGAACAACTTGTTTTACACATCTGGGTGCCCCAATATTGGGTGTGTATATATTTATGACACTTAAGTCTTATTGTTAAATTGAACACTTTCTCATTAAGTAATGCCCTTCTTTGTTGATTTAAGGTCGGTTTTGTCTGATATTAGAATCACAACTCCTGTTCTTTTTTTCTGCTGTTTGCATGGTAGATCTTTATCCCCTTACTTTGAGCTTGTTGGTATTCTTACATGTGAGACAGGTCTCCTGAAGAAATCAGGCAACTGGGTCTTGTGTTTTTATCCAGCTTGTCACTATATGCCCTTTAATTGGCATGTTTAGATAACTTAAATTCAGAGTTAGTATTGCTATACGAAGTTTTGATATTATCATCATGTTGCTAGCTAGTTGACTTGAACCTCTTATAAGACCAGTCTAGTGGTAATGAATTCCCTTAACATTTGCTTGTCTCAGAATAATTTTATTTCTCCTTCACTAACGAAGCTTAGTTTATCAGGATATACAATTCTTCGTTGAAATTTCTTTTCTTTGAGAACGCTGAAAATAGGCTCCCAGTCTCTTCTGGCTTGTAAGATCTCTGTTGAGAGGTCTGCTGCTAGGCAAGATGGGTTTCCCTGACCCTTCCAAACAATTGCCTTTATTTATTTATTTATTTATTTATTTATTTTCAAATTGAACTTGGTGAATATGATTATTATGTGCCTTGGGGATGGTGATCTTATATAATATCTTCCTTGGTCTCTCTGTATTTTTTAAATTTGCATGTAAACCTCTCTGGTGAGATTGGTGAAATTTTCATGGACTATATCCTCATATTTATTTTCCAAGTTGCTTACCCTCTCTCCTCTCTCAGGAATGCTAATGAATTATAGGTTTGGTCTCCACAAAATCCCATATTTCCCAGAGGTTTTATTAACTTTTATAATTTTTTTTCCCTACATTTTGTCTAACAGAGTTTATTTGAAAAACTAATCTTCAAGTTATGAGATTCTTTCCTTGGTTAGGTCTATTCTGCTTGTAATACTTTCAGCTGTATTACAAAATATGTGTAGTGATTTCTTTTATTTCCAAAACATCAGCTTGGTTCTTTCTTAAAATGGCTATTTTGTCTCTGAGCTCTTGGATCATTTTATTAGTTTCCTTGAATTCCTTGTATTGGATTTCAAATTTCTCCAGAATCTTGATAAGTTTCCATGCCATCCAGATTCTGAATTATATCTCTGTTATTTCAGTCATTTCCAAAGTGGCTAAGAACCATTGCTTGGGAGTCAGTGTGCTCATTTGGAGTTAAGGGGACACTCTGACTGTTCAAATTGTCAGTCCTTATACTGATTCTTTCTCATCTGAAAGGGTTAGTAGTCCTTTAATTGTTGTGTGTGTTGAGTATAGTCAATTGGCTTCATTTCTGGATGTTTTCAGAGGACCAACACTCTGTACAGGACCCTTATTTGCAGGTGAATTTTTGCCTTGAGTGTCATACATTTTGAATATTTGCAGAATATTTTTGGTGTTGTAATTTGGGATTCAAACCAGTAGATGGCACTTAAGAGTAACTGCCATCAGAGAGTCCCTTATGCCTCTTTTGTACTTCAGCATGTTCACAGTGGTGGGCCAGGGGGAGAGATGACTCCATCACTAAGTTCACTCCTGGGTCTTGGGGGAGCCCTCTAAAATCACTGGTGACATGCCTGTATTTCCTTTGTTAGGTGTTCTATGCCCTGAGGCTCTGTTGAGCAGAAGCTATAGCTAGCAGATAGGTGATACCCTTCCCAGACAGGTTCTGTAAAGCAAGGCACACCCCACTTCTGTGCCAGTCCATGAGCCTATATTTCTGACCCCTGTCAGTGTTCTGAGAGTGGGGATTTCTCCCCTGCTTGAGTGCTGGACACCAGTATCTGCAAGGCACTCCTTCCATGCAGCCCTGAAAAAGTGAGACCTGCCGGCAGCTCCAGTCTCCTATTCCTTGGGGTTGAGCACTGGCTGCACTGAAGTATCAGAAATAATCTCAGGCCATCAGAAATTGGTGAGTTGGGGATGTCAGTGATGCACCAAGCCTGGACAGTGGAAACTGCTGTGCACATGCTCCTGCAGGAGTGGACAGGCAGGGGCTGTGGGAGGGGCTCGCAGGCAGGAGGGCTTGAAGAACAGATGTGCCCCAATTCTGCAGGAAAATCAGCCATGCTGTCTTGTAGGAAAATCAGCCATGCTCTCTTTGGGGCCTTCAGTATGTTGAGGTAAGAACAACTCAGAGGAAAATGGGGAGCCTTGGGGGATGGATGCCTATGGCCGTGTTCCGCTGCAGCTGCCCTGTGCTCAAAAATCCTTTGGCTTAGCACAGGCTGAAGTTCTGTCTCTGCTTACTCTTTAGGCAGACTCCTGTGTCAGCTCGAGTGTCCATGGGGGATGTGGAATCTCTTGACATTAGAATCCCAGAGGTCTATGGAGAGAGAGAGCTGACCCACCATTCCATCACTCACAACTTCCCTAGGAGGAGTTCAGGGATGGGTACTAACCCTGACATTTGGCAACCCCTGCAGGGTTCTCAGCTTCCTCCCTCTTCAGCCTCAGTATCTATATTGTCTTTCTATTGATTCTTGGTCTTCTGTCTCCAAAGACATGTTCTTAAAATATTGCTTTACTCAATTTTAGTCTCTTTTCCATGACAGTGGTGCATTCTGGCTGCATCTATTTGTCTATATTGTCCCCTATCTCAAAGACTTGCTTCTTACAGATGAGCAAATGAAGTGGTTTCTTGAGATGATATCTACTCCTGGTGAAGATGGTGTACAATTTTTGAAATGACAAGAAAGAACTTAGAATATTACCTAAACTTAGTTGACAAATCAGCAGGAGAGTTTGAGATGATTGACTCCAACTTTGAAAAAAGTTCTACTGTAAGTCTCATGCTGTGAAACTGCATTTGATGCTACAAATGTATATTTCATAAAAGGAAGAATCAGTGGATAAGGAAACTTCATTGTTGTCTTATTTTAAGAAACTGGCATAGCCACTGCAGCCTTCAGCAACCACCACCCCGATCAGTTAGCAGCCAGCAATATTGAGGCAAAATCCTCCACCAGTGAAAAGGTTAATACTTACTGAAGGCTTAGATTATCATTAGCATTTTTAAGCAATAAGATGTTTTAATAGACTTGCTACATTGCAATATTTGGTTTAACATTGTGGTCTAGAACCAAACCATATATCCGAGATATGTCTGTAGATACCTAAAGATAATTTAAAATTGCATAATCTGTTTTTAGCTAGTGGGAATATCAAAAATATTCTCCAGTGTCACCTCATGTCTCTATTATTAAAGTCTCTCTATACACCTGAGAAGAAGAGTGAGCAGCTAGAATTCATTTCCTTTCCTCTTACCATCTACTGGTGACTGCAGTAGCATTTGGATTATCTCCTGTTCTTCCTGTGATTTTCAAGGTGATGATGCAGGGCTTTGGAAGGAAGGAATTTTACTATTCCCCTCTCAGCATCACCCCCATTGATCTCTGTCCATTTCTTTGTAAGAAAAATAAAAACAACAACGATTTCATAAGTGCTCATAATGTGCAAATTTAAGTGTATGGCAAAGATGAGCTCTTTTAATTTTACAAATATCAGTGAGGGGGGAATCTTTGTTTATAAATGAAACTAGTTTGTAGGTGGAAAAAAACAGATGATCATCAAGGTTACGTGATATGTCTCATGTCACATAACTAGTAAGAGAATGCTCTGACCATCACATGCAGGTCTCTCAAATTCTAAATTATCATATTCCCTTTTATTCCCAGAGCTCTTGTGTGAGTATCAGCTTTGTCAGGGATTGAGGTTAAACATTACCTGAAAAGATACAAGATTTTTCTCAGTCTTGGGAGGACAATCAATGTCAGCATCATAAATCCTCAAAGAATTGCATAGTATATACAATTAGATTGTATAATTTGTGAATAACTAATAGGTAGATACAATTTAACATTTAAAGGGATAATATTAAGAGGAAAATCAAAGAAGGGAATAATACAGTTTAATGTTTTTGCATGACACTTTTCTACCGAACTTCATAAAAATTTGCGATTAGTTATAGCGTTAGAAAATGTTGAATTTTATCTAAACACTTTAAGTTATTAAAGACAAAGAGTAAAATTTCTCTCTGTATAATTGATCAGTAGTCAATGTTTTAATGCATTACTGATATAATTTTATTCAATTACTATGATAGCAATATTTGACAAAATATATTTTTCATAAAGAAGTAAGTTCAACTGAAAATCCTTCCTTAAGATTATTTTCTAAGATACCTTTTCTACTCTAGAGCTATTTCAGAAATTTATTCAAACTTTGTAAATTGGGAGTAAAAACATTTAACATATGTTAGCTGTTGAAATAGTATCCTGTAGGAACACAGGCATATTATTATATTTAAAATTATTTTATGAAGAGATGTAAAATAACACACATCTTGAACATTGATAGAAAGCTGACATCTAGAAAAATAGGTACATGCAATCAGAGTTTGTTGTAATAAAGAATGACAAAATTTCCATACACCAAAGCCATTCAGTGAACAAAAGTAAATAATTTCTAAACAGATATTGATTAAAGTACAAAGCATAAAACTGACTTGTCAATGAAAGTCAAAATGAGACTATTATAGGAAATAGTCGACATGCCGTGGAGATATGTTAGACTGATAAGACACATAATGAAATACAAATAGAATACAATGGAGCAGAAAAGTGAAATGTTGAAAACATATGCAGTGATTAAAAATAGGAAAGACTGTAATAAAGAAGACAAATTCTGGAGGAGTGTTTTAATGTGAGGTGCTGGTGACTTTTAACCAAGTTGAGTATAGATAAATCTACCAGAGGGTACATGGAATTAATGGAGCTGTCTACACAGAGTGGAGGATGAGTGAATTCATGGCTGTTGATCATGATATTCAGAACTGCCAAGTTCCTCTGTGGCTTGTAACAGAGAATTTGTGACTGTATAATGTATCAGAGTGGGCGTAGACTGCCAAAGAGAATGCCTAAGATATCTCTGTGTAGAAGTATGAAATGCAACTTTTTTGGTCTGTGATTCTTAATTGTTAAATATGTATTTTCAGCTAGAGTAATTAATCAGAATCCCTGTTTTTGTTATTGTTTTCTTAATGCATGGTCACTAAAAATTAACAAAGCTATACTATCTTTAACAAATTAACGAATTAACAAAGCTATACTATACTAACTTACACTGAGCATTTTCCTTTACTCCAAAATATTTCCCATCAATAAAAGCAAACAAAATATGTGTAAACCTTCCTTTCACTTGCTTTCTTAATAGCAAACAAAATTTTGTGGAGTAGTTTATTCAGGTTTTATGCTTCTTACTGCAAGACCCACACCTTTTAGAAGCCTTGACTTGCATGAAGTTAGTTTGCTTACTGAGTTTTCAGAATTTTGGTCTGTGGTTAGTGTCTAATAAATGTGCTTTGAATTCCACTGCTCCTTGGAAATTGTATGTTCCATATGAGTAAATAAATAAAAAAAAAACCCTTAGTTTTACATTTAGTGAACAAGAATATTATTGAAGTTATTTTAAACAGGAGAAAGTTGTAAAGATAGTTCTATAAACTGTAAGCAGTTATACCTATGTAAGTTTTCTTTTCTTATTAACTGTTTTGTTTTTTTCACTAGGAAATAGGCATAATTCCTCATAAGCCAGGATAACACAATGAAGAAATTTATACTGTGAAATCTTAAGTCAAGTTCAATTTTATGTGGATTTGAGTAATTTACTGAGACTCTCTTGGCTTTATTTTCTATTCTATAAAATGTAAAAAAAAAAAAAAGAAGAAGAAGAGTTCAAATAATATGTGGAAAGCTTTCAGTGTGTAAGAGGGACTAAGAAAATTGTCATATAAAATCTAAATTCAGAAATCTCCACAATTAAATATTTCATCATCACTTTTTACTCTAACTTTTCTAAATAATAGCTATTTCCAGATTATAAATTTATTTTATATTAAACATTTTTATTATTATATAACGATGACACAGAATGTAAAGTAGCATTTATGGACCACTTTTTATAGATAGAGAAGTAGCACTCTTAAGGATGTTGAAGCATAAATAAGATTTTGTGAGTTGTAATTTAGAATGATATTTTATTATTCTCAAGTACTAGTTCATATCACTTTAAGGTGATTTTTAAAAAGGAAAGTCAGCTTCTTAAGTAAATATTGAATTATGAGCAAATTCTTCTTTGATAATTTGCCAAAACAACTAAATTATTAATGTAATAATTGTTTATAATTTTTAAAATTTCTGAAAAGTGAAAAACAATATCTAAAGACAGTGCTTTTCCACTTGACCAGAGATATTTTAGGGTCAGTTTTAGACATTGTTTTAATACCAAAAAAACCATTTAAATAAAGTAAATAAATAAATGAATACATTTGATGCATTTTAAAGAGCTTTGCTACAAACATAAAAGTTATCTTACTGAAAACAATGGCAGAACATTTATTTGGTACATTCAGGCCCTAGGAAAAACTAGGAACTGAAACTGAAAATTTTAAGAAACCAAACAGTTATCCATGCCATTTTATTTTTCCTCTGGGCTGGGATGGTTTCTTATCTCTTATTTCTATTCTCCACATGCTTACTTAGAATATGAAGTGACACATAGTGAGCACAATTTAAGTTTTTGCTAAATAAGAGTAAATTCTTTAAAATGTGGGGTTTCTTTTAGTGTATAAAGATTCATAGAATACGAGTTTCATTTTGAGAGATCAAAAAATAGCAAACTGTCAGATGTCTCTGAATCCAAATTCCAAGGAGAAAGAATCTAATTGGTACTGTGTGTGTCCAGGGATCCACTTCTGGTCATTATAATGTAATTAGGGACAGGGTCCAGAGTCACATACATAGACACATATAGCAGGTTAGTTCTCTGAGAAATGGATCTTGCTCTTGGGCTGGTACTTCAAGAGATGTTTATTACAGGAAAGTTGTGAGCTCTTCTATCTACACCATCAGTACTCACTAGGCATACAAAAGTAGAAAATATTTAATGGAAAGAAAAAGAAAAAATGCTGTGGACATATCTATCTATCTATCTATCTATCTATCTATCTATCTATCTATCTATCTATCATCTATCTATCTAATCTATGTTTTGCTAGTGTTATACATCAAAGAAATCTCTTCCATAACATTGAGATTGAACAGCTGTCATTAATGGTAGCATAGAAAACTAAACTCCTGAATATCTCTTATGCAATTCAGATATATCAGCTTTTCTCAGTGTATAGTTGCATCAATGTTTAGCTTGTTCATTGAAAAACAGGTAACACTTTCTGTGTTTGTGTGTGTGGGTGTGTGACACTAATCACTTTGCTATTACAAATAACATCTTTAAATTTTTGTTTTGTTCATAGTTTTCCTCTCCTTAAGGTGCTTAATATATAGTGCTTTCTCTTTCTTCTTTTTCCTTTTTTTTCTTGGCAGAAATATTTTATCAATGGTCCCTATTACTTTCCATGGTCAGATATTAATTCATCCTCAGGATCTGACTTAGAAGTTACCTCATTTTTTTTTTTTTTTGTAGAAATGGAAAGACCTCATAAGTCTATCTTGAATATCTGTGTGTTTTCTGTATTTAATGGAAATTTTGTAATGATTTAACTCTTCACTTTTTTTAAAAAAATTTCAAGACTGTAAAACCTATCTCAGAGCTTGATACATTGCAGAACTCTGAAAATATCTGTTAACTATATGGATGAATGAATCTAGAGAGACTATTTCAATCACAATTAATTATAATAAATTCCAGATAAAATATTTCATAATACCTGACATTAGTAATTCTTGTCTATTCATATAAATTAATGAATAATTAACCAGATACAATATGCTACATATTGTTATGTATGCTCAATTACTTACTATATCATCTTTTACAAAAATAAATAAACATTTTTGGGTTACTTTCAGCCCTCTCACTTTGTGTCACAGGAAAGGCCAAGAGGTTGGGTTAAAAATGGATTCCAACAGCAGTCACTTCCCTGTATTCAAACTCTCTACTCTTCATCAATGACTAAGCCTTTGTAATAAGGTCAGGATCATTATCTCTCTTTTCTTAGAATGCATTGCTTCTCATAAACCTGTTATTTCCCTTGAAAAATATACATATGTCCAATCACCCTAATAGTTTTCTCTATTTTGAGATATGTCTGAACTTTAGTGATAGAAACAGGTTGAAAGTTTTCATTTATATATTTGTATGTGTTTGTTTTCTTGGTCTTTTTTCACAAGTCTTCTGAATCCTCAAAAAAATTTTGTGAGATTTCTCAGCCCCCATAAATGCACAAGCCAGTTTCCTTAACAAATCCCTTCTCTTACATTTATCTATATACACATTCTGTGTGTGTGTGTGTGTGTGTGTGTGTGTGTGTGTGTGTGTATCTCCTATTTGTTCTGTCTCTCTGGAGGACCCTGAAAAAATAAACAAAGGGAACATTTATAGAAGCTTTATGTTTAAGAAAACCAAGATGAGAAACTAGGAACTTATAGAAAGGAGTCCATGTTAGTCCAAATGCATCTAGGCAATATGCAACTTTCAATTTTCTTAAAAATTTATTCCAATAAAAATAATTAGAAAAAGTGTCCTCAATACAGAAATCATGAGGTAAGTTGTCTTTAAAATAGTCCCCCATACATAGTGAAACATAAAATATAGATTCTAAATTCTTAAGGCCATGATTAAACATATTTAAATATATTAAGGAAATTTTAAAAATCTCAGTTAAATGAAGAATAAAACTGATTCATTAAAAGCCAACTTATAAAAAATCAGAGTAGCATAATATAATCATAAAATCTACATATATTTAGGAATCAATTGGCAGCACAATAAAGTATTTTTTCAAGACTAATGTTTTCCTAACTTGACTGATAATTAGAATCTCCCATGGATCATTGCCAAAACAGACACCTGGGGACCCTGATATAGAAGACTGTGGAAAAGTCTGGAAAATATTGTAAAAATAACCTCCCTTGCTAATTCTAATAGTCTGTCAGATTTGGGATCCATTGCTCTACCTTCTGTAACATATTAGAACCACGAAAACATAGAAGTTAGATAGCTTAGCTCTAATTAGTTTCTTTTATCTTGTTATCAATGAGCGAAATCCTTCAAATATCATCTTCTTTCACTTAAAATATGCCCATCAAAACATACCTGTCATTTGAATTCTCAACATTTCTCAGTCCTCACTGACACAAATGAATGAGCCTGGGGAAGGAAACGTGTGATAGGTGCATCTGTCTGGTTTTTGCCTTCCTCTACTCCCAAGCTTAATAATACATTTGAATCCACAAGTTACTGCAAGGATTTTGCACATTTGAATTGTTTGGTCTATATATGACATAGACTGGGATGTTAGGATAATTACATTCTACTCTGATTTTGTTTGCTTGTTTTTTTGCTACCCCACATGGAATCCTCACACCTGCACCTAAATTTGGAACGCCTACTGGCCTAAGAGTCCAAGGAATTGCATGAACTAGATTCTGCTGATGTTTGCAAGACTGAGGTTCTCTAATCCCCACACACAAATAGTCATTCACTGTAAAATACTCACTACAGGGAGGTTATGACGTGACACGAAAATACTGTAGCCCTTAGAGCCATTATGAAATGCTAAATAAATGTATTTGTTGTATTATCCTCCATGATAGAAGATCAATCCATCCTTCTAGATGTGCAATCTTTTGGGGTGGTGCAAGAATCTGGCATGATCAACAAAATACTGCTCTAAACATTGTCATGTTATTGCTTCTGCCTTGTCTTTGGGGCAACCTCCCATGGCTAAGATACAAGTTTACTCTGTTACTTCTTGTCATAACAGCAGGGCATTTGCATAGTGCAAAGTAAAGACACATACATAGCTGAAGGTTTGGGCTTTAAACATGTAATTAAGTAAATTTTTGGTGCTCACAAACAATTTATTTGGCTTTCATGACAATTAATGTAAATGTAAAATCAATCATAATAATATTATTTAAATAAAATGTGTACATTCCAATAGCAGAACTTAACATGGAAAAACCACGAGGGTCACAATAGTATAATTTTTGGACCGATTTTATGACTGATGCCTGATTTGAATAATAAATTATTCATCTGTATGTGTGTGTTTATTGAACTAAGTTTTTATTTGTCTTACACCATTGGAACATGAAAGCTGTAAAAATAGCAGAAATAAAATATCACTTTTCCTTGCACGACTTGATTATTAAATTGAACAGATGTTAAGCAGATTTATCTCAATATCTCCTCATAAATATTGTTCTTTTACTCAGCCTCAGTGTCTGATATAAGTAACTGGTGTATTAAGTCATTGGAATCTCAATTCACATACTTTAATTTCTACTGAACTTATGTCATGCTTTAGATCACTAATTTATTGTTGTTCTGATAAAAATTCTTTTCATTCATTTTGTAATGTTACATACATAATACTAGCTTCCTTTCCTCGAGTGCCTAATACGTGCCAAGTACATTGTTAAATTTGAATATTTTATAATATAATATCTAAAAATACTTATGATCCCTATTTTATGGGTATAGCAGGTGAACATGGAGAGGTAAAGACTGTCCCATATCTTACTACCAAGAAACGGTACAACCAGTATGTGAAGGCACATGACAAATTCTTAACCATCAGTCATTGCACTGTGCTGTTTCCTATTTCAGGTATGCCAAATACAAAGGAAGAAATTTTTGTCAAATTATATGAATATTTTATAAACCTTATACATAAAAGGACCATCGTTATTCCTTTGTAATATTCTATTGTTCCTCTGTGAAGGACTTCACATTATATGTGTGTGTGAATAGAAAGCAAAGAAGAAAAAGTCACCTTTCCATCTACCAAAAATATGATGGAACAATGTGCGTGTGTATGTGTGTCTTTTCCTCAAACATATTGTGTTATCTATTTTATTATCCATCTGTAAAAATTATTAAATATATACAATTCTATTCATCATGATAAATTTAAGCATAGGAGAAAAGTCTTATTTAGGAGAATTAAGTCTTATTTAAAAGTAATGGGACTTATTCTGTGCACACTAGAAAAATCTATTTTAAAAATCACTTGTGAATCTACAGTAGATGCGATGATTTAATATGTTATATGTTTCTTTTGCACACATACATACACATATTATTTTCCAAGTTGTAAATTTCATCTCATTAGTTTAAAAAATACATTTTAATTTCTGCATATCCAATATTCCTTATGGAACAATAATTCAAATTTAAATTTAGCATGAAGGAAGGAATTTTTGTCTGTCTTGTTCACTGACATGAACATCAAAAGTGCTTGGCATATGAGCCACGTGTTGAATAATTGTTTAATGAATAAAGTAATGATTGAATTTAATGATGACTCTGGATTTGGAAATGTTGGCTCTTTTCAGTTTCTTAATATTTAAAATTTCATATAGTGATTACAGCTTATTCACTGAACAAAGACATGACTACTTTCTTATGGTCGACTCCCAGCAACAGGATTATCAGTTCAAAGGGTATATACATAATATTGTGGCTTTTGAGTTCCAATTCTTCTTTGTTTAAGAATTAAAAAAATAAAAAAGGAGATAGTCTATTCATTTCCTTTTCCCTGCAGTCTAGCATTAAAATTCATGATAATGAGAGAGAGTTGGATTGGTCTTTCCATAACTTTTTGGTTCTTAGAAGAAAAATTCTAGCAATTTCACTACACTAAGATTTTATGCTTATCAAACTCTCTGACAGCTACCAGGCTCTATCTCTCTTCCATTAAAAAAATTGGCTCTTGAGTTCACTCTATATCTAATTATCTGTACCTGTTTTTTTTTTTTTTTTTTTTTTTTTTTTTTTTTTTTTTTTTTTTTTTTTTTTTTTTTCCTGCAAGTTTTCCTTGTTTTCTCATATCAAAGAGACTCATGCCAAATTGACTTTGGGGTTATCTATCTCTCTATCTATTGTCTATCTATCTATAATTTTAGATTTCATGAGGTGTCTGAGGGCAAGAATGAGGCTAGATAGCTGATAGTTGCCACCTCTATTGGCATCATTTAAATGAAATGGAAAGACAGAAGAAAGGGCTCATGGATTGGCTTTTTATTTAAACAAATTATCCTGAAAAATATATACAACTACTCATAATCCTCGTTATCGATGAATGAGGACACTTCCTTTCCTAATCTTTGGACTACTGTGAATAATTTTAGTTGTCATTTTGTGAGGAGAAAACTGGCATCTAATTTATTTTTCATGTTTTGATTACCAGTTTAATGCATGCATCTCATGAATGTATTGTCCATATGACTTTTGTCAAGTATAAACTGCTTTTTTTGCTTACGTTATTTATCTTAGCATATTTGTCTTAGTTCTTATTGTCTTTAATATTTACCTCTGAGTTTGAGTCACCATTGAGATATAAAAAAGAAAGTATACATGAAAATAGCATTTTTAGAGAAGCTGATTTCAAACTGAGATCTGAGATTACTGTATGTCTTTGTATTTCTAATCTGATTTACTAGTTTCATTTAATGCTTGGTCTTTTCAGATTGGGGCATGCAGAGAGAAAGAAAGGAAAAGGTCCCTGCACTGCATTTTTAGACGCTGAGCAGAGGTTGGTGCTGAGTTACTTTGCCAATTAACGCCTGGGCCAGCAGTTCAGAGAATACACAGGGCACTATTGAACCTTTCAGGCATCCATTGTTTGAAAAGTTTATAAAAAGATTAAACACTTCATTCTCAAAATTACACTGAGCTTCAAATAAATTGAAGGCACTGTGAGGGATGCAGCATTTTGCTTCCTTTAGAGAGTCACAATCTACTGTTTGTTTATTTTTTGATTCCCATGATATGAATGCTTTGATGTATTATAATAGTGCTGTAATATTGAACTGAAAATTGATTTCAAGTTACATCACTTGCTGTAGCAACAGGGTCCTCACGTAAAGCAGTGAGAACATCAATTGTGTACAAATTACCTGGAAAAGAGGACTTTTAGGATCCTGGTTGGGCCACATTCAGGTAATCTATTTCATGAACCTTTACCACAAAATCATAAAGAAATAAGAAAGCAGACAGATGGGACAGAAGGTAGGCAAAAAGAAACCTTCAAATATACCTACAAAGTTGTATCAGCTCTTCAAGGCACCAACAAACTTATTGCAAATGGAGCAGTCACTTTCAGCCCTGAGAACAAACTCTGTGCTAGCACAAGAAACTTGTCCTGTTTAAGGTACTCTAAAGCATTTTATTCTATTTTATTGCTATTTGTTGTTTCTTGGTATTTATTAAGATATTCATTTATATTTCTGGGCTGCTTATGTTGAGCTAAAATTGAAGATTAGAATTGGGAAACATCTATATCAAAACTATAAAATGAAAGTGATGTACTCCTGAGGTGCCTCCATGCTGGAGTACCAGGAATCAAAGTGTGAGAACTCCAAAGAGAGATGCTTCACTCTGGAAACTACTGGACTGATAAATGTTGAATGTCTCCTTTTCATTTGGAGGTTCTTCTTCTAAGTTTAAGGCACAAAAGGACTAATCTCTGCTTTAAAAATTGAGGTAAATTTTCTTATACACATAGACCTCTCTAAAGATAGCACAGGAAATTTTTGTCAAGTACTACAAACTGAATGACATCTTGGTGAAATGCATGTAAAACTTTGAATCAATTGATACCCAGTGGATTTGGCATGTGTTCTATACTTTTACTCATCAAAAATTTTCAAGAGTTTTGTTCTCTACTACAGATTAAACAGAGCTGAGTTTCTCATTCATTTATTATGAATTTGATAGAGGGCAATATTGTTGGCAAGCTAATCTAGCTCTTGAGAAGAATCCCTTGAATTGCATATATCATTCCTGAGTCCATCCTACTTATTGATTCCAGGACTTTATTGGCAAGATACTTCAGGAGAGGGAAGTGGGGTAGCAAAATGTAGCCAAGGCTGAGTGTAGGTTGCATGTATGTTAGCAGCACAAGGGGAGTTGATGGCAAAGGGTTAGGTGTTCTGAAGATATATGCTTATATAAAGTCTGAGTTCTCTAATAATCACACACCAAACTGAAACTAGAGTTGTGTATATTTTTATAGGGTGACTGTGTGAAAAAGTATGGGGAGGCTGATAGAGGCACCAGATCACAATGCAGTTCTACCCCAGACACAGGAAGAGAGAAAGAGGAGGGTGGAGAAAGCACACTAGATTGTCACGCAGTCTAAGAAAGACTTGGCAGGGTATCTGGAAACCTTAAGACCAAGTCAGCTTTCAAAAGACACCTATGTGTCTCAGGAAAGCCTTAGTATACAACTACCCTCAACCCTGGTTGGGAGGAGACTGCTGGAAGCATGCCATGGCTGTTGGTTTTAGAGCACAGCACCTGGGGCTCTTGGTCCATAATACTCCCTGAGTTGGAGGTCTAAAATGTGCATTTTTTTTTATACTCATGGTTATGTTTTTTTCTTTTTTATTATTATGCTTTAAATTCTAGGGTACATGTGCACAACGTGCAGGTTTGTTACATATGCATACATGTGCCATGTTGGCATGCTGCACCCATTAGCTCATCATTTACGTTATTAATGGCATCACAATAAAAAGGGGTACAGAACAAATTAAAGATTTTTAGCATTTATCAAATGTTTACAATAAGGATTTCAAGTGAATTGTTATACTTAATGTACACAATAATTAAGAAAATTATTATGTCACAATTATCAAAATTAGGATTCAGCATATGAAGAGGTCAAATAATTGGCCCAAGGCCATAAGTTAGTTAGTGGGGGATAAGCAGGAGTTAAAGCAGGTCTGTCTAACTTCCAAACCCATGCTTTTAACTTTTGAAGTTAGCTTCTTGAAAGACAATAAGAAAAATAAACAGAATCCATTCACAATTGCCACAAAAAGAATACCTAAGAATACAGTTAACAAAAGAAGTGAAAGACCTCTTCAAGGAGAACTGCAAACTACTGCTCAGAGAAATCAGAGATGACACAAACAAGTGGAAAAATATTTCAGGCTCATGAATAGAAAGACTCAATATTGTTAAATTGCCCATACTGCCCAAACCAATTTATTGACTCAATGCTGTTTCCACTAAACTACCATTTACATTCTTCAGAGAATTGGAAACAAAACTATTTTAAAATTCACATTAAAACAAAAAAGGGCCTGAATAGCCAGCCAAGACAATCCTAAGCCAAATGAACAAAGCTGGAGGTATCACACTACCCAACTTTCAAAGTATACTACAAGGCTACAGTAATTAAAACAGCATGATACTGGTACAAAAATAGACGCATAGACCAATGGAACAAAATAGAGCATCGAGAAATAAGACTGCACACCTACAATCATCTTATCTTCAACAAACCTGACAAAAACAAGCAATGGGGAAAGAATTCCCCATTTAATAAGTGCTGCTGAGATAACTGGCTAGCCATATGCAGAAAATTAAAACCGAACCCTTTCTTTACACCATATACAAAAGCAACATAAGAAAACTTAAATGTAAAACCCAAAACTCTAAAATCCCTAGAAGAAAACCTAGATAATACAATCAGAATGTAGGCACAGACAAAGATTTGATAACAAAAATGCCAAAAGCAATTGCAACAAAAGCAAAAATTGACTAATGGGGTCTAATTAAACTAAAGAGCTTCTGCATAGCAAAAGAAACGATCAACAAAGTAAATAGACAACCTACAGATTGAGAGGAAAGTTTTGCAAACTATGCATCTGACAAAGGTCTAATATCCATCATTATAAGAAACTTAAATTTACAAGAAAAGAAAAAAACAAGCCCATTAAAAACTGGGCAAAAGATATGAACAGACACTTCTCAAAAGAAGACATTCATGTGACCAAAAAAATATGAAAAAAAAAGCTCAACATCACTGATAATTAGAGAAATGCAGATAAAAACCACAAAGAGATACCATCTCACACCAGCCAGAATGTCTATTACTAAAAAGTCAAAAAACAACAGATTCTGGTGAGGTTGTGGAGAAAAATAAGTGCTTTAACACTGTTAGTGAGTGTAAATTAGTTCAACCATTCTGGAGGACAGTGCGGCAATTCCTCAGAGATCTAAAGGGAGAAAAACCATTTGACTCAGCAATCTCATTACAGGGTATATACTCAAAGGAATAGAAATTATTCTATCATAAATATACATGCATATGTATGTTCAGCAGCACTGTTCACAATAATCAAGACATGAAATCAACCTAAATGCCCACTAATGATAGACTGGATAAAGAAAACATAGTACATATACACCATGGAATATTATGCAGCCATAAAAATAAACGAGATCATGTTCTTTGCAAGGGACATGAATGAAGCTGGAAGCCATTATCCTCAGTAAATGAACGCAGAAACAGAAAATCGAATACCACATGTTCTCACTTATAAGTGGAATCTGAATAATGAGAACACAGGGACACATGTCAGTGAACATCACACACTGGGGCCCATGAGAAAGTGCGGGATGGGAGGAGGAAGAGCATGAAGAAGAATAGTTAATGGATGCCGGTCTTAATACCTAGGTGATGGGATGATCTGTGCAGCAAACCACCATGGCACACATTTATCTATGGAACAAACTGCACATCCTGCACATGTACCCCTGAACTTAAAAATTGGATATCCAAAAAAAAAAAAAAAAAAAAAAAACAAAACAAAAGGAAAATAAAGAGAAAGAGATAGGGAGATAAAAGAGTTATAAAAGACAAGAAATTCATGTACATTCCTGTGAATGTTGAATCTTTTAGCTAGCTTAGGTTACTGGGTAATAAAAGTAAAAAGATGAGTGAAAGAAAGAAAACTTCTCATTTTACTTTTCTCCAAAAGTAGTGATTTGCTACTATATTATTGGGGCCCTTTATGAATTTTTTTATGAAAAGTGGTAGACTCTTCACCAAATTCCTACCTCTAATTGTGGTTAAATGTAAAACATTTGTGAATGGGCTGTTACATTTTGAGGCCATCCTTGAAATGTTATGGTCTCACAATTTTGTGGTTAAGGTGTGGGTTGGGGCTGAAATCACTAGAACGCATGATTGAGGTTGGAGTATCTACTTCCAAAATGGCTCATTCACATGACTGTTGACAGAATGCCTTAATTTCTTACCATATAAGTCTGTCCATAGGATTCCTTGGGTATCTTCAAAACACCCACATACCAGAAAAAGATATCCTAGAGCACAAGATGGGAGCCGTGACACCTTTGCTGACACACCTTCTAAAGTCATACCCATCGTTTCTGCAATATTCTATTGGTTATTCAACTCAGCTCAATTCATCATGAGAGGGACCTATGCAAGTATGTGAATACCAAGAGGCAAGGTCCATTGATGGCTCTCTTAGAGCTTGTTATTATATAGGGTTTAAAGTGAATAGTACAAGAAGGCTGTATGGTTTTTGTCATACAGCAGTAGATATTTCCACTTAAAAATGGCCGAATAGAAATCATAAACCAAGTGGCATCCAGTAAAGCACAGAAACGTTTGAACAAGCAATATCAAATGAATATATTTATAGTAATAGGAAGTCTCTATGTTTTAAATAGCCTTGAGGATTCCAACTCTACAGGATGATGATATTTTCCATATGCTAAAATGAGAACTGGGACAGACAATAAAGGAGATCGTCTGGAGAAATCGCCTTTACTACTGAATTTATTATATCAATAATCGGCAAACCAAAACAGCTTACTTCATACAAGAAATAAAATGCTCCCAAAGAATTTATTCAACTTATTTAAAGAAATAAAAAGTCTTCTGATGACATTAACCATTCTGCTACCTCTGCCAAAGGCTTATATGGATATTCAGCATTAAATACCAACAAAGGAACCTGAACACTGCATTCTGAAATGTTTTCTTCTCTCTAGAATACTGATGATACTGTATAAAGGTGCAATCTAACTACCTAGAAGAAAGGAAATATTTTTAAAAATGGATGCAGTTGAATATGAAACCTAAATCATGGGAAATTTTATTATTCATAAAATGGGAAAGTTACAATATTTTTTTACTTCCCTAGTAAATACATTGATGCCTTGGAATAGTGTTGTTCAACCTTAAGTAACAGAAAAAATTCCACTTGAATGGGCAAAATTATTTTCATATGCTACTGATTGCTGATTTATTTTTAGCATAATGTCATTTAAACATGTAAAATAATGAAATTAGGTATAAACTCATAGTTGATGTATAATAATCAAAAAGGCAATTTAGTAAAACAAAACACAAAAATACTCAATTCTACTTAAATTAAGAATAGATGATGTTTACAAATAGAATTGTTTATAAAATAAATAATGTATGATATACTATAGCAGGATTTTCTTTAAATTCTGCACGTCTCCTTAACCATGTGTCTTGAGATAACTTAAATCTTCTCTCACCTCATGTATTCAGATTACTGAGATGCCTTCATTTTGCAGTCGTGGCATAATTTGGCCATTAGCTGATATAAATGCATCATACAGTAGTTCCTGTTTCTGTTCCTTGGACAGTAACTTTTTGTAGTTAGACTAGTATCTATTGCTAAAGTAGTTATAAGTAAAGATGCAAGAAAGATACTATAACAACATGATACTGACTGAAGTAAAGTGCTGATGTAGACAATCCAACTATACACACACAGACATACAAAGAAACAGGCAGCATGTAATGGATATGTGTTTGTGTGTGTATCGATTGAGATTCGCATTGAAATTAAAATGCAAAATTAGGAAAACAAACAAATATTTTTGTTCCCCAAAGATCAACCTTTGTGATATTTGGGTAAAAATGAGAGAAAATAGGAAAAAAAAACCTTTCTTTTGTTTGATTGAAAGTGAAAGTGGAGTAGGTGAAAGACTTAAACTCTAGTTAAGGAAACAACTATTACGAAAAGGTTACTGTGAGCTTTAGAATGAAATATCTGCCATAAGGAGGTATTACACTTGAAGAATGCTGTAAAGTTATGGAGTGCCTATGTCAGATAAATATTAACTGGAGCCTTAACACTAAAAAATAGTTTTCTGTATTTCTTTTTCAGGAAGTGAGAAAAATATTCTGTAAAATACATATAAATTATGATATACTAAGACATTTCTATTGAAAGTAAAAGGTAGAATCCACAATAGAGGAACTGCTTAGCAACTCATTAGGTGTATATTAGAAAACAAATTCCATTTAACATTGCCAGATAACTATTACAAACACACACACACACACACACACACACACACACACACACTGCAAGGCTATTGCATTTGTTCTGTTATTTGAGAAGCTGATAAATTCTGGAATTTGAGGGTAGTATTTTCATATTGTGTTTCCATCTAAATGGAAATATATTTACATTTAAAAATACTCCACAAACTTCACACTTCTTTATGTTCTTAAAGTTCTGCTAACAGAACATTTTCCCACTAGTCAAAATGACAATCTAGTTGCAATTGGAAAGAGTTGGAAGAGTTCACATCCTGGAGCACTTTTCAGAGTTACATCAAAAGACAGTCCAGCTCATTTACAATGGACAAAAAAAAAAAAAAAAAAAAAAAGGAAAATCAAAAGTGAGTCTTTCTCTCTTATGTTCAGAAGGTTATGTCTCCTGAGGTACAGGAACTATACATATGAAAAGTCTTCACTGGTATTTGCAACAGGCAGCTTTATAAATGAAATATTTTAATATTTGTGGATCAAAGAACTGGAGACAACGTTGTTTCAAGTATGACAGAGCTGCAGTTGGTGTGCCATCTTGTATAAGAACCTGTTTAGTTATGACACTTTGCTTTGTCTAGTGCTGTGAAAGGATGTGTAAACTATTTAAATTCATCAAGAAATATGCTCTTCATTCCTAAGGTTTCTGACCCTGAAAGTGTAATCTGCATTCAATTAAATTACTATGATCTTTCCAAGGAAGCAACTTAAAAGATAAGTAAACCTGAGTGGGCACAATTGGCAACCAGATGTTCATATATGAAATATAAGTCAGTGAGATTTTTCTTGTATTTGAATTAAAACCTCTCCATTTTGGAGTAACACAAACTTCTGATTTAAGCATTCACTCTTTTAGCCCTATCTATTGGGATGAAGAACTTTTGCACACTAAGTATTCTTGAGAATGCACAAAGCAAATGATCTTACATGTCATGGGAGTAAATTTTTTTATATAAGTTAACTTAATTAATTTTCATGGTACATTTTCAAACATTGAAAAAATTTTCAAAAAACAACTTTAAACTGAACAAATGTATAGAAGCCTAAAGAAAAGATATTATATTTGAGTCATTTAAGCATATTAAAAAGAGTGATGAAATTCTTAAAATGAATACAATGTACATTCATTTATGCAATTTCTTATTCTATGCCCATTTCATTTAAAAAATAAATCTAAGACTTTTAACACATTTACATAATGTGCTCATAATACAGATTTAAACTCAATTTAAACATTCAATTCACCATTATTCATATTACCAGCATTGGGTCATAAAATAATTTTTATATCCTTATTAAGCAAATCAAATTTCATTGCAAATCAAGGAGTTAATTAAGAAAAGACACTCAAATCTCTGAAACTCACTTCAATTATTATTAAGTTGATAATAACTATAATAATGTTTCTTTGTCTGCTACGGTTCTTAGATCATGCCTTATTATAAGTTTTCTGATATCAGGAATTAAAGATCTTTTCTAGAGCATTAAATATATTAGTGGAGAGTGGCTACTCAGAAAATCCAAGCTAAATATTACACGTATTTTTTCATGAATTAAACTATTGCTGCTTATTGAACTAAGCCAATAATTTATGATTGTATTTTGACCTAAAAAGCACAATTGTATCTCATCTATACAAATGTGCCTGGGTAAATGTTAAAAAAATACAATCGTACACTTTTAAGAAGCAGCATTTTTAAAAATGTTAATTACTTTCATAACAAATATAAATAAAGGCAAAACTTCTCTATTATTTATTTATTTATTTGTTTATTTTTGAGATAGAGTCTTGCTCTGTCACCCAGGCTAGAGTACAGTGTCGCGATCCCGGCTCACTGAAAGCTCCGTCTCCCGGGTTTACGCCATTCTGTCAGCCTCCCAAGTAGCTGGGACTACAGGCGCCCGTCACCACGCCCGGCTAATTTTTTGTATTTTTAGTAGAGATGGGGTTTTACCGTGTTAGCCAGGATGGTCTCGATCTTTTGACTTTCCGCCTCGTCTCCCAATGTGCTGGGATTACAGGTGTGAGCCACCGCTCCCGGCCAACTTCTGTTATCTTGACTTACGTAAAACGAATTTCATATTACACTTTCTGAGACAACTTTCCTGTAAGAAACGGTGACGAGAGCACATACCATCATGGAATATTATCATTGGGAAGGTCTGTAACTTTTTGGGGTCTTAGTTTTCTCACATGTAAATTATACCAGCTTCTGTAAACACTTGTATACCTAATGATTATGCCATCTTAAGTGATCTTCAGAGAGGTGGTCTTGGAGAACTCTTTCTTGACAGCAGCTAAGCATTATAATTCCATGGTGAAAATAATCCAACGTAATAATAATTACGACAACAATAATAATAGCAGCTAATGTTTACTGAGGTCTTATTGGTGCCAGATGATATTTTCGGCACTTTACATATGTTAATTCAATTAATTTCCATTGAAATTATAGAATTCATAGCCAACTATGATGGCTCCTCTGCTATAAGTGGGATATTATCCTACGAAGTAGGCATTATTATTACTTTTAGTTTATAGATGTAGAAATTGAGACCTAGAGTTTGGGAAACATGACCAAGTTCACACATTTATTAAGAAGGAGGAGGCTGGATTTAAACTCAAACCCTCCAACTCCAGAGTCACTTAGTATAATCTCATTGAACAAAAAATACCTGTATTTCTGGTTATGTAGTTCATTATCCACTATTTGAGTCCAACAAACATTAACTGATTTCCAATTACTTATAGGTGGATATGGGAGATAAAATGAAAATAGCCACCTTTAATCTTCTGAATACCATATGACTTATATAAATACAAAATAGTGAAAAAAGATCCACACTAGAAGATCCTTTTCTGCCTGGTCCTTTTACGGGACAGGTAACCTCAGGGGACTCACCTACCACTAATATTCCTCTTATTTGTCATTGTAAATTATTCATAGCAAGACATGCCTTTTATATTTATACATGTGCTTTTTCAAAGACTAAAGGAAATAATGTACTTTGATTAGTAAAAGAAAACGTAGTTATTATTACTATTCATAATAGTTTATTTAATTTGTAATTAATATAATTCTATAACTATACTTAATATAACAAATGACTTAAATTGGGAAGTTTAGATATACTTTGAATTAAGATTATAATCTTAGTCAGCTCTACTTAAAGTGAATTATTTGAACTCCCTGGAACTTGTATTTTATTCACACATTGAAAACAATTGAATTCATTAACTTATCAAATATTTTGTGATCCTTAGATAACATTGAATATGAAAACAAATTAATATAATAGTTTCCATTTTATCAAAACATGTACATGTATTAACTTCTTGGCATTTATGCAATAACTTTTCTTCATAACCCTAAGATTTTCACAAATTTCAGTTTAATTTTGATGATGTTAATTTTCACAACTGAAGATTTGCAGACATACTTTCTAGGCATTTTTGGTATAATTTTACGATAATATAGGTATCAAATAATCAGCAAATTCATGAAGATCACTTCAAAGTAAACTGGAAATCCCTGCACAAATGTTACACATGGACAACTTGCAGAAATTGGAAGACAATGCAGACATTGGAAGACAATTGTCATGTACTTTCTAAATCTTCCTGATTTCATGCAAAATGGTTCAATGCCCTTCCATCATAGTGCTTAATGTGTGCTAGATTTCACACCACACTTCTCCCCTTCTGGCTACTTTCCTAAAGACATGCTCTGAAATCTACAATTTCTACTTTTTTTTTTTTTCCTTTTTTATTGAGACAGAGCCTTGCTCTGTCACCAGGCTGGAGTGCAGTGGTACGATCTCAGCTCACTGCAACCTCCACTTCCCGGGTTCAAGTGATTCTCCTGCCTCAGCCTCCTGAGGAGCTGGGACTAAAGGTGCCCACCTCCACGCCAGGCTAATTTTTTATATTTTAGTGGATACAGAGTTTCACCATGTTGGCCAGGATGTTCTCGATCTCCTGACCTTGTGATCTTCCCACCTTGGCCTCCCAAATTGTGTGAGCCAAAATGCTTAGCCTTCTTTTCTTTTAATATATGCTATAATATCAAACTATCTGTATTTTTCCTTTCACATCACACTTTTCACCCCTTTATGCTATATTAGTACACAAGTTTGCATTGTATAGTTTAACAGTAACCATGGACAAGAAGTCATTGATTTCATAGACAAGCTGAGGAGACTGAATTTCACTTGCCAGAGAAAATGATGGGCACCTACACCAAAGCAAAGAAATTAAGCCACAATATGCATTTCATATTTTTCTCTACCCACAATGTACATAAATGATACAATTATAATTAATGAAGGACTTGGCCAGAGATTTTCACTGGTGGTTCATGGAAAAATAGCTATATCAAGTCTTGGATTTAGCCATTCGAATAGGAACCTACAGAAGCTGAGAATATTCACTTCGGCCCAAAGCCAGAATTCCTTGTTCGATCCCAAATGTCAACTAGATTTCAGATCTGGAACTCACTGATTAAAGAAGTGGCTGCGTCATGATGAGGAAAGACCCTTCAATGCCATGGGAAGTATATATTGTGATGATTCTTCCAGTCTTAGGGGAAAAAAAGAATATGCAGTTATTTCAAGAACTATTACACTCAAGACTCAAGGAATAAATTTACTTTCATACTAAGAGACCAACAATAATAGCTCCCTTGTTATAAGTGGAAACTTACAAGGAAAAAGTCATAAATAAAGTACCGGCTGAAGTCCTACTATATATAACATATATATAGGGTATATATAGCAATTAAAATATGCCCCCCCCCCCCCCCCCAGTAGCAGCAGCGCCGGGTCCCGTGGGGAGGTACTCCTAGCGGTGTTATTTCTCGAGCAGCGGCAGTTCTCACTACAGCGCCAGGACGAGTCCGGTTCCTGTTCGTCCGCGGAGATCTCTTTCATCTCGCTCGGCTGCGGGAAATCCGGCTGAAGCGACTGAGTCCGCGATGGAGAGAGAAAAGGAACAGTTCCGTAAGCTCTTTATTGGTGGCTTAAGCTTTGAAACCACAGAAGAAAGTTTGAGGAACTATTACGAACAATGGGGAAAGCTTACAGACTGTGTGGTAATGAGGGATCCTGCAAGCAAAAGATTAAGAGGATTTGGTTTTGTAACTTTCTCATCCATGGCTGAGGTTGATGCTGCCATGGCTGCAAGACCTCATTCAATTGATGGGACAGTAGTTGAGCCAAAACGTGCTGTAGCAAGAGAGGAATCTGGAAAACCAGGGGCTCATGTAACTGTGAAGAAGCTGTTTGTTGGCGGAATTAAAGAAGATACTGAGGAACATCACCTTAGAGATTACCTTGAGGAATATGGAAAAATTGATACCATTGAGATAATTACTGATAGACAGTCTGGAAAGAAAAGAGGCTTTGGCTTTGTTACTTTTGATGACCATGATCCTGTGGATAAAATCGTATTGCAGAAATACCAGACCATCAATGGTCATAATGCAGAAGTAAGAAAGGCTTTGTCTAGACAAGAAATGCAAGAAGTTCAGAGTTCTAGGAGTGGAAGAGGAGGCAACTTCGGCTTCAGGGATTCGCGTGGTGGCGGCGGAAATTTCGGACCAGGACCAGGAAGTAACTTCAGAGGAGGATCTGATGGATATGGCAGTGGACGTGGATTTGGGGATGGCTATAATGGGTATGGAGGAGGGCCTGGAGGTGGCAATTTTGGAGGTAGCCCCGGTTATGGAGGAGGAAGAGGAGGATATGGTGGTGGAGGACCTGGATATGGCAACCAGGGTGGGGGTTACCGAGGTGGTTATGACAACTATGGAGGAGGAAATTATGGAAGTGGAAATTACAATGATTTTGGAAATTATAACCAGCAACCTTCTAACTATGGTCCAATGAAGAGTGGAAACTTTGGTGGTAGCAGGAACATGGGGGGACCATATGGTGGAGGAAACTATGGTCCAGGAGGCAGTGGAGGAAGTGGGTGTTATGGTGGGAGGAGCCGATACTGAGCTTCTTCCTATTTGCCATGGGCTTCACTGTATACATAGGAGAGGATGAGAGCCCAGAGGTAACAGAACAGCTTCAGGTTATCGAAATAACAATGTTAAGGAAACTCTTATCTCAGTCATGCATAAATATGCAGTGATATGGCAGAAGACACCAGAGCAGATGCAGAGAGCCATTTTGTGAATGGATTGGATTATTTAATAACATTACCTTACTGTGGAGGAAGGATTGTAAAAAAAAAAATGCCTTTGAGACAGTTTCTTAGCTTTTTAATTGTTGTTTCTTTCTAGTGGTCTTTGTAAGAGTGTAGAAGCATTCCTTCTTTGATAATGTTAAATTTGTAAGTTTCAGGTGACATGTGAAACCTTTTTTAAGGTTTTTCTCAAAGTTTTGAAAAGCTATTAGCCAGGATCATGGTGTAATAAGACATAACGTTTTTCCTTTAAAAATTTGTGTTTTTTTGTTTGTTTGTTTTTGTTTTTGAGACGGAGTCTCGCTCTGTCGCCCAAGCTGGAGTGCAGTGGCGCGATCCTGGCTCACTGAAAGCTCCGCCTCCCGGGTTCACGCCATTCTCCTGCCTCAGCCTCCCGAGTAGCTGGGACTACAGGCGCCCGCCACTGCGCCCGGCTCATTTTTTGTATTTTTTAGTAGAGACAGGGTTTCACCGTGGTCTTGATCTCCTGACCTTGTGATCCGCCCGCCTCGGCCTCCCAAAGTGCTAGGATTACAGGCGTGAGCCACCGCGCCCGGCTTTCCTTTAAAAAATTTAAGTGCGTATGTAGAGTTAAGAAGCTGTTGTACATTTATGATTTAATAAAATAATTCTAAAGGAAAAAAAAAATATGGCCCCCCTTGCCACTGAGATCTTAGATTGTTAGGTAAGACCTATTACAATGATTAAAGGCAAAAGAAAACCTCTGACCCTTCCCCAACACTTCAGGAAAGATAATATATAAAAATAATATTTCATCCTTAGGAAGATGGTATAGATTAGTGCCGTCAGTAAAGATCTAAAAGATGCATCCTGCTTGTCTGCATTATATCTCTACTTCATTTTCCAATCTGGCCACCGCAGAAAACAAATGAGTTCTGGAAATGACTATAAACTGCCACAGTCGAAACCAAATGGTAGCCACAATCACAGCTGCGATCTCATGTACATGTAATGTGATCATTGAGTTGGTGAATATGTATTTTCCATTCCAATTAGATAAGGAGATGAGAAACATTTTACATGTACTTGAACTGGACATTATTCATTTACAGTTTTGTTTCAGATTTATATTAACTCTCCTACCCTTCACCACAATATAGGCAAAAAAATCTATACCGTTAGAAGTTGTATTATGTTGGAACTACTAAATGTAAGAATTCAGATGAATCTGGCAGCAGACAATCTTAACAAAAATATTTTATACTGCTTTCAGCCTAAGCAGAGTAAAAATATATAGGTAAGCTGCCTGACCAGGTACCCACACTGTGCTTGTGGTCATATTATGGGGAAAGATCCTTATGACCAGTTGAAGGAGGAGAAAACACAATCTGAGTATGGCTTACAGATAGATTGTCTCAGAGCATGTGTGGAAACCAAAATTGGATAGCAGCTGCACTGTGACCACATTAGAAGTAGCCCTGAAAGATAGTGGAGATCAGAAACTTCCCCAATGGACAGACCTACAGCCCTACACCTAGTCATCCATATTGGGTGAAGAAAAGGTGGCCCAAGATGAAAATACATATAGATTTCTAGACAGTGACCAATGGTCTGTTTATGTGCTTGTGGGTCTAAAAGGAAAATAACTAGAAAACCCATGTGGTAGAGGGAACAATATCCCCATCCCCCCAAAATGTCCACATCCTAATTCTTGGAACCTGAGGATATATTATCTTACACGGTAAAACAGACTTTGTAGACATAAGTAAAATTAAAGGCCTTGATATGGTGAGATTCTCCTGTATGATTAGGGGAGTCCTTTCTAATAATATGAATTAGTAACAGTGGGAAACCTCTCCTGGCTGTATGGGGAGGGAATTGTGACTACAAAAGCTTAATAAGAAAGATGCAGAGGGTCATGAGTCAAGAAATGTAGGTGGCCTCTAGAAACTGAAAAAGATAAAGAAATAGACATTCCCTTAGAGAGGAATGTAGCTCCGTTAATATTTTGATTTTAGCCCAGTGAAACCAGTGTTTGACATCTAGTCTACGGAACTGTAACAGTATAAACTTTTGTTTATGTATACCACTGAGTTTGCAGCAATCTATTACAGCAATACTAGAAAATTAATGGAATGGAAACAAGGAGGTCTGTGGTACAAGCACATGGATAGATACATGAGAGTTGGGGGGATAACAGGAAGGTTTTGGGGACACATGGTAAAGCCTGCTAGACAGCATCCACAACAATGAGGAACTGAACAACCCAGACCGAATGACTTGACCAGTTAGTTTGTCAAACTTCTTCATGGACTGTTCCAGAACTCACCCTCTAGGCACGAAGGGAATAATGAAGGTAACGGAGACAGGCTATCTAGAAACCCAACAATATGGATTCTTGCTAGTAATTGGTCTATCTGAATGTCCAAATGTCCAGAAAAAGGCCAACACTGAATTTGCATTATGTCAATATTCCTTAAGGAGTTGATTTTCTATGGCAACTTGAGTACATTGAGCTCAGTTCAGTTTGAACTCAGCTGTCTGTCTTCTCAAGAAGCTATACCTTTTTCTGAGTTTGAATTTGCCTTCCTTGCCTGCAGAGTCCCTGTAAAGAAACTTACAAAATACCTGTTCTACAGGCATGAAATCTGACACAGCATAGCATGTGACCAGGGGACTCATATCACATTGAAAAATTATGTCCCATACTGCACCATCTGAAAATAAAATCTCCATAAATTTCTGGAAAAGCCTTTTAAATGACAGCTGAATTATTATCTCATAAGCCAGTGTAAAATAATGGGATGATGCCATCCTTCAGGACAAAGTACATGTATTAAATGCAAGAAATCTATATGGTGTTGTGTTCCCCAAAGGAAGAATACATAGGTCCCAGAACAAACATGAAGGAGTGGAGTAGTATGGATTCGTTACTAATATTTCTAAAAACATAACTGGAGAGAATTTGTGCTTCTTCTCTCTAAATTCATGTACTCTTCACGATTGGAGTTCTTAGTTCATAAATGGAGCATTTTATTTTTATTATGCTTTAAGTTCTAGGGTACATGTGCACAACATGCAGGTTTGTTACATATGTATACTTGTGCCATGTTGGTGCGCTGAACCCATCAACTCATCAGCACCCATCAACTTGTCATTTACATCAGGTATAACTCGCAATGCCATCCCTCTCCCATCCCCCCTCCTCATAATAGACCCCGATGTGTGATCTTCCCCTTCCTGAGTCCAAGTGATCTTATTGTTCAATTCCCAACTATGAGTGAGAACATGCGGTGTTTGGTTTTCTGTTCTTGCATAGTTTGCTGAGAATGATGGTTTCCAGCTGTATCTATATCCCTACGAAGGACACAAACTCATCCTTTTTTATGGCTGCATAATATTTCACGGTGTATATGTGCCACATTTTCTCAATCCAGTCTGTCACTGATGGACATTTGGGTTGATTCCAAGTCTTTGCTATTGTGAATAGTGCTGCAATGAACATATGTGTGCATGTGTCTTTATGGCAGCATGATTTATAATCCTTTGGGTATATCTCCAGTAATGGGATAGCTGTGTCAAATGGTATTTCTAGTTGTAAATCCTTGAGGAATCACCATACTGTTTTCCACAATGATTGAACTAGTTTACCATCCCACCAACAATGTAAAAGTGTTCCTATTTCTCCACATCCTCTCCAGCACCTGTTGTTTCCTGACTTTTTAATGATTGCCATTCTAACTGGTGTGAGATGGTATCACATTTTGGTTTTGATTTGCATTTCTCTGATGGTCAGTGATGATGAGCATTTTTTCATGTGTCTGTTGGCTGTATGCATGTCTTCTTTTGAGAAATGTCTGTTCATATTCTTCGCCTACTTTTTGATAGGGTTGTTTGATTTTTCTTGTAAATTTGTTTGAGTTCTTTGTATGTTCTGAATATTAGCCCTTTGTCAGATGAGTAGATTGCAAAAACTTTCTCCCATTCTGTAGGTTGCCTGTTCATTCTGATGGTAGTTTCTTTTGCTGTGCAGAAGTTCTTTAGTTTAATGAGATCCCATTTGTCAATTCTGGCTTTTGCTGCCATTGCTTTTGGTGTTTTAGACATGAAGTCCTTGCCCATGCTTATGTCCTGAATGTTATTACCTAGGTTTTCTTTTGGGTTTTTCTGGTTTTAAGTCTAACATTTAAGTCTCTAATCCATCTTGAATTAATTTTCGTATACGGAGTAAGGAAAGGATCCGGTTTCAGCTTTCTACTTATGGCTAGCCAATTTTCCCAGCACCATTTATTAAATAGGGAATCCTTTCCCCATTTCTTGTTTTTGTCAGGTTTATCAAAGATCAGATGGCTGTAGATGTGTGTTATTATTTCTGAGGACTCTGTTCTCTTCCATTGGTCTATATCTTGGTACAAGTACCATGCTATTTTGGTTACTGTAGCCTTGTAGTATAGTTTGAAGTCAGGTAGCGTGATGCCTCCAGCTTTGTTCTTTTGACTTAGGATTTTCTTGGCAATGCAGGCTCTATTTTGGTTCCATATGAACTTTAAAACAGTTTTTTCCAATTCTGTGAAGAAAGTCCTTGGTAGCTTGATGGGGATTGCATTGAATCTATAACCATTACTTTGGGCAGATGGCCATTTTCACAATATTGATTCTTCCTATGCATAAGCATGATATGATCTTCCATTTGTTTGTTTCCTCTTTTATTTCATTGAGCAGTGGTTTGTAGTTCTCCTTGAAGAGCTCCTTTACATCCCTTGTAAGTTGGATTCCTAGGTATTGTATTCTTTTTGAAGCAGTTGTGAATGGAAGTTCATTCATAATTTGGCTCTCTGTCTATCACTGGTGTACAAGAATGCTTGTGATTTTTGCACATTAATTTTGTATCTTGAGACTTTGATGAATTTGCTTATCAGTTTAAGGAGATTTTGGGCTGAGACAATGGGATTTTCTAAATATACAATCACGTCATCTGCAAAGAGGGACAATTTGACTTCTTCTTTTCCTAACTGAATATGCTTTATTTCTTTCTCTTGCCTGATTGCCCTAGCCAGAACTTCCAACACTGTGTTGAATAGGAGTGGTGAGAGAGGGCATCCTTGTCTTGTGCCAGTTTTCCAGGGGGAATGCTTCCAGTTTTTGCTCATTCAGTATGATATTGGCTGTGGGTTTGTCATAAATAGCTCTTATTATTTTGAGATACGTTCCATCAATAGCGAATTTATTGCAAGTTTTTAGCATGAAGGGCTGTTGAATTTTGTCAAGGGCCTTTTCTGCATCTATTGAGATAATCATGTGGTTTTTGTCTTCGGTTCTGTTTATATGCTGGATTATGTTTATTGATTTGCGTATATTGAACCAGCCTTACGTCCCAGTGATGAAGTCCACTTGATCATGGTGGATAAGCTTTTTGATGTGCTGCTGTATTTGATTTGCCAGTATTTTATTGAGGATTTTTGCATCAATGTTCATCAGGGATATTGGTCTAAAATTCTCTTTTTTTGTTGTGTCTCTGCCAGGCTTTGATATCAGGATGATGTTGGCCTCATAAAATATGTTATGGAGGATTCCCTCTTTTTCCATTGATTGGAATAGTTTCCGAAGGAGTAGTACCAGCACCTCCTTGTACCTCTGGAAGAATTCAGCTGTGAATCCATCTGGTCCTGGACTTTTTTTGGTTGGTAGGCTATTAATTATTGCCCCAATTTCAGAGCCTGCTATTGGTCTATTCAGGGATTCAACTTCTTCCTGGTTTAGTCTTGGGAGAGTGTAAGTGTCCAGGAAATTATCCATTTCTTCTAGATTTTCTAGTTTATTTGCATAGAGGTGTTTATAGTATTCTGTGATGGCAGTTTGTATTTCTGTGGGGTTGGTGGTGATATCCCCTTTATCGTTTTTTATTGTGTCTATTTGATTCTTCTCTCTTTTCTTCTTTATTAGTCTTGCTAGTGGTCTATCAATTTTGTTGATCTTTTCAAAAAGCCAGTTCCAGGATTCATTGAGTTTTTGGAGGGTTTTTTGTGTCTCTATCTCCTTCAGGTCTGCTCTGATCTTAGTTATTTCTTGCCTTCTGCTAGTTTTTGAATGTGTTTGCTCTTGCTTCTCTAGTTCTTTTAATTGTGATGTTAAAGTGTCAATTTTAGATCTTTCCAGCTTTCTCTTGTGGGCATTTAGTGCTATAAATTTTCCTCTACATACTGCTTTAAATGTGTCCCAGAGATTCTGGCATGTTGTATCTTTGTTCTCATTGGTTTCAAAGAACATCTTTATTTCTGCCTTCATTTCTTTATGTACCCAGTAGTCATTCAGGAGCAGGTTGTTCAGTTTCCATGTAGTAGAGCAGTTTTGACTGAGTTTCTTTGTCCTGAGTTCTAGTTTGATTGCACTGTGGTCTGAGAGACAGTTTGTTATAATTTCTGTTCTTGTGCATTTGCTGAGGAGTGCTTTACTTCCAATTATGTGGTCAGTTTTGGAATAAGTGCAATGTGGTGCTGAGAAGAATGTATGTTCTGTTGATTTGGGGTGGAGAGTTCTGTAGATGTCTATTAGGTCCACTTGGTTCAGAGTTAAGTTTAATTCCTGGATGTCCTTGTTAACTTTCTGTCTCGTTGATCTGTCTAATGTTGACCGTGGGGTGTTGAAGTTTCCCATTATTATTGTATGGGAGTCTAAGTCTCTTTGTAAGTCTCTAAGGACTTGTTTTATGAATCTAGGTGCTCCTGTATTGGGTACATATATATTTAGGATAGTTAGATCTTCCTGTTGAATTGATCCCTTTACCATTATGTAATGGCCTTCTTTGTGTCTTTTGATCTTTGATGGTTTAAAGTCTGTTTTATCAGATACTAGGATTGCAACCCCTGCTTTTTTTTGTTCTCCATTTGCTTGGTAGATCTTCCTCCATCCCTTTATTTTGAGCCTATTTGTGTTTCTCTGCATGTGTGATGGGTCTCCTGAATACAGCACACTGATGGGTCCTGATTTTTTATCCAGAGTGCCAGTCTGTGTCTTTTAATTGGACCATTTAGTCCATTTACATTTAAGGTTAATATTGTTATGTGTGAATTTGATCCTATCATTGTGATATTAGCTGGCTATTTTGCTCGTTAGTTGATGCAGTTTCTTCCTAACATCGATGTTCTTTACATTTTGGCATGTTTTTGCATTGGCTGGTACCGGTTGTTCCTTTCCATGTTTAGTGCTTCCTTCAGGGTCTCTTGTAGGGCAGGCCTGGTGGTGACAAAATCTCTAAGCATTTGCATGTCTGTAAAGGATTTTATTTCTCCTTCACTTATGAAACTTAGTTTGGCTGGGTATGAAATTCTGGATTGATAATTCTTTTCTTTAAGAATGTTGAATATTGGCCCCACTCTCTTCTGGTTTGGAGAGTTTCTGCCGAGAGATCTGCTGTTAGTCTGATGGGCTTCCATTTGTGGGCAACCCGACCTTTCTCTCGGGCTGCCCTTAAGATTTTTTCCTTCATTTCAATTTTGGTGAATCTGACAATTATCTGTCTTGCAGTTCCTCTTCCCGAGGAGTATCTTTGTGGCATTCTCTGTATTTCCTGAATTTGAATGTTGGCCTGCCTTACTAGGTTGAGAAAGTTCTCCTGGATGATATCCTGCAGAGTGTTTTCCAACTTGGTTCCATTTTCCCCCTCACTTTCAGGCACCCCAGTCAGACATAGATTTGGTCTTTTCACATAATCCCATACTTCTTGAAGGCTTTGTTCATTTCTTTTTCTTCTTTTTTCTTTAGACTTCTCTTCTTGCTTCATTTCATTCATTTGATCCTGAATCGCTGATATTCTTTCTTCCAGTTGATCGAGTCAGTTACTGAAGGTTGTGCATTTGTCCCATATTTCTCGTGTCATGGTTTTTATCTCTGTCAGTTTGTTTATGGCCTTCTCTGCATTTATTATTCCAGTTATCCATTCTTCCATTCCTTTTTCCAAGATTTTAATTTCTTTGTGCTGGGTACATAATTCCTCCTTTAGCTCAGAGAAGTTTGATGGACTGAAGCCTTCTTCTCTCAACTCATCAAAGTCATTCTCCATCCAGCTTTGATCCATTGCTAGCGATAATCTGCGTTCCTTTGGAGGGGGAGATACACTCTTATTTTTTGAATTTCCAGCTTTTCTGCCCGCTTTTACCCCATCTTTGTGGTTTTATCTATTTTTGGTCTTTGATGATGATGACGTACTGATAGGGTTTTGGTGGGGTGTCCTTTCTGTTTGTTAGTTTTCCTTCTAACAGTCAGGGCCCTCAGCTGTAGGTCTGTTGGAGATTGCTTGAGGTCTACTCCAGACCCTGTTTGCCTGGGTATCAGAAGCAGAGGCTGCAGAAGATAGAATATTGCTGAACAGCGAGTGATCCTGTCTGATTTTTGCTCTGGAAGCTTCGTCTCAGGGGTGTACCCCATTGTGTGAGGTGTGTGGTGTCAATCTGCACCTAGTGGGGGATGTCTCCCAGTTAGGCTACTCAGGGGTCAGGGACCCACTTGAGCAGGCAGTCTGTCCGTTCTCAGATCTCAACCTCTATGTTGGGAGATCCACTGCTCTCTTCAAAGCTGTCAGACAGGGTCATTTGCAACTGCAGAACTTTCTGCTACTTTTTTGTTTAGCTGTGCCCTGTCCCCAGAGATGGAGTCAACAGAGACAGGCAGGCCTCCTAGAGCTGCTGTGGGCTCCACCCAGTTCCAGCTTCCTGGCGGCTTTGTTTACCTACTTAAGCCTCAGCAATGGTGGGCACCCCTCCCCCAGCCTCACTGCTGCCTTGCAGTTAGATCGCAGGATGCTGTGCTAGCAATGAGGGAGGCTCTGTCACCGTGGGACTGTCCAGGCCAGGAGTGGGATATAATCTCCTGGTGTGGTGTTTGCTAAGACCCTTGGTAATGCACAGTATTAGGGTGGGAGTTACCTGATTTTCCAGGTGTTGTGTGTCTCAGTTCCCCTGGCTAGGAAAAGGGATTCCCTTCCCCCTTGCACTTCCCAGGTGAGGTGATGCCTCGCCCTGCTTCAGCTCTCCCTGGTCGGGCTGCAGCAGCTGACCAGCACCCATTGTCCAGCACTCCCCAGTGAGATGAACCTGGTACCTCAGTTGAAACTGCAGAAATCACCTGTCTTCTGTGTTGCTCGCACTGGGAGCTGGAGACTGGAGCTGTTCCTATTCAGCCATCTTGCTCTGAAATCCAAATGGAGCATATTTTTTAGGGGGACACAGCATGGATGCCGTTGGACTAAAAACTGCAAGCTACACCAGGGTTCTTTGAACTCCTCATGTGCAGCATCCAACTGGTAAGGGGAATCAGCATACAGGCCAGAATAATTGACTCTGATCAATAGAAAAAATTAGGACTGCTTTTACCCTATGAGGGAGGAGCATTGGGATGCTGAAATGATAAATTTGGGTGACTCTGATATTCTCTTTCCTTACTAAAACTGTGAATGGATAAATGCAGCAACCCTGAAAGTCAAATGGCCCCTTGGAAGTGAAGGTTTGGGTCACATGACTAGGTTGACCACCAAGACATGCTGATGCAATGGTTAACAATAAGCAAAAATTAGAATCGATGAGGTAGGAGAGAGAGGATACGTGCAATTGCAACTTCAAAACCAGTTGCAGTGACCAGGGCTATAAATTGTCCTGTTAGTCTCTTTTTTTATGTTTTCTTTCAGGAGGAGAAATCCTGTGGTCTATAAAGGATCTATTCCCAAATTTTCATTTAAAAGTAAATATTTTACGTAAGGGTTAATTGGAGTAACTCTGAAAATGTGGCTTTCTGGGCCTCTGCTTCAGAGAGTATCATTGTCTGATAGCCCCCTCTGCTGTTCTCTGAATCCACGCTGATGCCACACCTCCTATGTTTTTCATGGCTTGATAGCTTATTTATTTTATTTTATTTTATTTTATTTTATTTTATTTTATTTTATTTTATTTTATTGTTATAAGTGGAAGCTTACAAGGAAAATATATTAAAGTACCGGCTGAAGTCATAGCACACACTGAGCCAGCAAAGTCCATGGATCCACCTAATATTCAATTATTCAATCTGCAAGTGTATCTTTGAAATGGGTATATATAGCAATTAAAATATGCCATCCCCAACCCTGGCCATTGAATAATATTCCATTTCCTGGATATGCCACAGTTTATTCATCCATTTACTTACTGAAGAATATCTTGGTTGTTTCCAAGTATTGGCAATTATGAGTAAGGCTGCTATTAACATTTGTGCGCAGGTTTTTGTGGGAAAGTAAGTTTTCAACTTCTTTGGGTAAATTTCCAGAAACATGATTGTTGGATTTTGTGGTAAGAGTATATTTAGTTTGATAAGAAGCAAACTGTCTTTCAAGGTGACTGGAACATTTTGTGTTCCCTCCAGCAATCAATGTGAGTTCCTAGTGCTCGACATCTTTGCCAGCATTTGGTGTTGTCACTGTTCTGATTTGTGGCTGTTTTAATGGTGTGTAGAGACATCTCGCTGTTGTTTTATTTCGTGTTTTCCTGATGACATATGATGTGGAGCATCTTTTCCTATGTTTAGTTGTCATCTGTATATCTTCCTTGCTGAGTTATCTATTAATGATTTTGGTCCAACATTTTAATTGGGTTGTTTGTTTTTTTATTGTTGAGTTTGAATACTTTTTTGCATATATTAGATAACAGCTATTTATCAGCTACGTCTTTTGCAAATATTTTCTCCCGGTCTGTGGCTTCTTTTTTAATTCTCTTGACAATATATTTCCCAGAGAAAAAATGATAAATTTTTAATGAAGGCCAACTTATCAATTCTTTCTTTCATGGATTGTGCCATTGGTGTCATATCTAAAATGTTATTATCAAAGCTTAGGTCATCTATTTTTTTCTTTGTTGTCTTCCACTATTTTTGTAGTTTTTATTTTTACATTTCAACCTGTGATGTCTTTTAATATTTGTGATACCAATGTTTTTTTTTCTCTCTCTCTCTTTTCCATTGTTCTATATCTCACTTTCAGAAACACTAACTATGGATACGTAGGCATACTATATTTATTTTATATATTATGTATCTATCTTAATTATTGCCTGTTTAATTCCATAGGAATATATCCCTTTGAAGACCAGAATCATATGTTGTGTTTTTGTTGTTGTTGTTGTTTTGCCAATCTACTATTAGTAGCTGCTATGATTTAAATGATTGCCCCTGCTACAACTCATGCTGGAATTTAATTTCTATTTAACAATATTCAAAGGTGAAAACTTAAAGAGGTGATTAGGCCATGAGGGCTACACTTTCCTGGGTAGTGTTGTTGCCCTTACAAAAGGATGAATTTAATACCTCTTGTTCTCTTTTGCCCTTCTGCCTTTAGCCATCACCATTTTCATTTCCTTGATTATACTTATTAGCAGTGAATTTACTTACTTATTTTAAAACAGTGTGTTAAATCTATGACCTACCAACATTAGTTGTAAAAAGGAATGGTTTTGATTTTTTTGATGATCGATGTGTGTGTGTGCATGTGTGTGTATGTGTGTGTATATGTGTGTAAGTGTATGTACATTTCTATGTGTAAATGTGTATGTATATGAATGTGACTGGGATTTTTCCCCCTTTCTTTTATTTCTTATTTTGTAAAATGTACTACTAATTTTCCTTGTGAAAGAAAAAATATATATTGATGTCATATTAGTTAAGGGTCTCCAGAAAAAAGAGTCAATGAGACGTGGCTCATCCAAAATACATAAATACATCCAAACATCCAAAAATACACAAAACTAAGCCAAGGTGATGCATAAAGATGGACACGAATAGATAAAAGGAGACAAAAAGTATATGGTAGGATTAATGGAGACTTGGGAAACTGACAGAATACCAACTGAAGGCATTGTTGCTGGATATCCAGACCAAACTGAACAGATCTACTTCAAACAATGTGCTGTAGGAGTTGAGGGAGTTCTGAGTGAGGTTTTTGAGGGAATGCACTGGGAGATACAGTGCATGTGACCTGAATTCTGACAGAGGAATCCTTATCCATTAGCCGTAAGAACCCCCGTCAATGCACTGTGTGCATTCCCTTGAATATCTACTCTACTCTACTCTGCTCTACTCTACTCTACTCTACTCTACTCTACTCTACTCTACTCTACAGAAAATTGGTAGAGACCTTTCCTTTCTGCTATGGCAACTGAGTGATATTTGGACATGCATAGGATTTCAATTTGTCCCAGATGGAACCACTGGGTAGTTTGCAGGGTGGTGAGAAAGACATTTGCAATCTGTTCCCCCCCCCCCCCCCCCCACAGAGGTTGCAGAAATGAGCAAATTAAATCCCTTGTAACTGGGGGGAAAAAAAAAGGTCTTACAGAAGAGATTCTGGAATTTCTGAAGAGAAGGATAATGGGGTAAGCATATATTGTTTGAACCCCATCCAAGTTCGTCATGCCCCGCTACCAACAACAAAATATATTACCCTTTGAAAACCACTTGTATAGTGCATTAAACCATATAATCCTCCAACTCCTAATCACTATGTTAGTTACTGTAAGATTTGGTCTTTATCTATAGAATGAACATAGTACTTTTCATAGGTAGGTTCAGAATGTAATTTTAAATATTTGATTAGACAACACAACATAACGTATGTTTAAGATTTCTGCAGACTATAAAAATACATATTTAGAACATGTGTTGGTATGTGGAGGAGTATGTCTGAATTATTTACCAATGGGAATTTTAATTTGCAGATTTCCCGGAGATAGATTAAACCTTTTAAACATTAAGTATTTTAGATATTAAACATTCTTCTAGAATTTAAACATTAAAAAGAGGGTGAAGATGCCGGCTATGGTGGCTCACACCTGTAATCCCAGAACTTTGGGAGGCCGAGGGGGGCAGATCACCTGAGGTCAGGAGTTCGAGATCAGCCTGGCCAACATGGTGAAAACCCATCTCTATTAGAAATACCAAAAATTAACCAGGCTTAGTGGTGGGACTCTGTAATCCTAGTTACTCAGGAGGCTGAGACAGGAGAATCGCTTCAACCCAGGAGGTGGAGGTTGCAGTGAGATGAGACTGCACTGTTGTACTCCAGCCTGGGCAACAAGAGTGAAATTCCATCTCAAAAAAATAAAAAAAAGATGGTGATAAAACTTAGTATGCTTGGAGAATCCTAGTTTGCTCCTGTTGTTGTAGAGATGTTATTAGAATCATCCTCTTTTCACCATCAAAATAATTTTATTTGGATGATACGTAATATTACTAGCATTTATTAGCTTCTAAAATTATATGATATTTATCCTACTCTACTGCCTGCATCCATTTACTTGTTAGCTTAACTTTTCTTCTGTGCTCCCAAGAGGTCACAAGTGTTTTACTAATTTCATTCTACCCACTTTAAAGGGGACTGACCACATATTGGCCTTGGCCGATAATTTAGAGATGGCCTCTTAATTTCATTCCTCTGCAATTTGCTGTCCTACATGGTAATTTGGAGTTCCAGTGTTCAGGAAATAAGAGATGATACCAAATGTGTGTTAAAATGTGTGTCTGTTCTATGCATTTGAGCTATATATTTTACAACATTCCAGGGAATTAACATGCAAAACTTCAGGGATAAAGAAGTCTACATTTGTAGAGTGCTTTCCGGTTTAGAACATGCTTTCATAAAAATCATGTCGCTGTGCTTCTTTATATTAAAAAAAAAAAAAAAAAAACCTCTCACTTCTTACAATGTCTTTATCAAGATGACCAAACATGTGTGAGCTCATTCATTAATGCTGAGGATACGTTATTGAGAAATGAAATCCACCCAAAAGCAGCACTTCAAGCTTTCCGTTAGGAACCTGGCCTTAACTGCCAATGTTTAAAACTTATTTCAAGTTCTCCTTAGCTTCAGAACACTTCAATAATTCATCATTGTTTTGACTGGCCACTGCCCTTTCTTTATTCGACCATACATAAAAACCGATACCATCTTTCTGCTGAAAAAGAAACTCTAAAGACAAAAATCAAAGTCTTAACAAAGGGCTTTTTATTCGTGCTGTTGTTTGAGACAATATCATATCTTCTCCCATCACCCCAAGGAAGTATGTTCAGGTCCATTCAAACAGCAACCTAGTTCAATTATGCTTCAAAATCTTAGTCAATACCAGTTAAAACAAAGATGATCCAGGTTCTCCAGATAGTACCTAATATATTTTATGATAACCTATTATTTAATAGATAAAAAAGTGAAATAATATATTTTCTAAATTGGTATTCCAAAACTTAAAGCAGAATCATCAAGTTAAAAGCTGGACACTGGTATTAAGCAATGTCATGCTAAGTAAGTTCAATTTATTCATCTTAACTTTTGCCCCAAATCAGTTTTCTTCATATCATATTGGGTCTTTTGATCCTAACATCCAAACTCATCGTGATAGTTATTAGAACTATTCACCAACATTTCTGATTTTTTTCTTTGTAGGCACGCAACAGGATCTCTTGTAGTTAGGGGTGGCTAATGAAATGTCAGCTTCCAGGTGGAGATTTCAAGAAAAATGGTGGTGCACAATGACACAGTTTGTGAGTGTGTGTGTGTTTAGCAGCCCACGTCCTTAAGGTTAAAGGCTCAATCTCTGGGTGAGGATGGTATGGCTGGATGTGGGCATGGGGGAAAAATAAGCCCTTTTTATTTTCAGCCACCAATATTTTGTGACTTTTTTTTACAGTACCATAATATAATTTGTCTTTACCAATACATTCATAAAAATGAAAATTAGTCGTGGATTGTGAGGTGGCTATATTAGGCTGACTAATATCTTCCTCCCCGCAAAGAGAGATATCAAGTCCTATTCTCTGGAACCTGAAAATGTTACTTTATAAGGGAAAAGCATCTCTGCAGATGTGACTAAATTAAGGATGTTGAAACACAGTGTTTCTCCTGGATTATCCAGGAGAGGATATCTAACTGCAACCTCAAGTAGTTTTATAAGAGAAACGCAGCAGAAGGTGATTTCACACAGCCACACACAGAGAAGTTAATATGAAAAGGGAGCAGAGAAAGATTTGAAGATATGAGCCTTGATTGGAATAATGTAGCCACAATCCAAGGAATGCCAGCAGCTAACAGAAGCCATAAGAGGTAAAGACTGTATTCTCCCTTAGAGCCTCTGAAAATAATATAGCTCTGTCAACACCTTGATTTCAGCACAGCACTACTGATTTAGGACTCTTGGCTTCTGGCAATGTGAAAGAATAATTTATGTTGCTTTAAGACACTAAGGTTGTGGTAATTTGTTAAAACAGTCTTAGGAAACTAATGTATTATAGCTGCTGTATATTTCAATAAACTAACACTTTTGAATAAAATATATTTATTTTTAAGTTTTCCCCATAAATATTGATTTCGTATAAAATGTATTAATACTAAACAATAAGTCCTAAACCCCATAAAACAAACTGAACATACTAGTTTATAATAAGTGCTTTGTTTTACATTTGAAGTAAATGTATATAGCAAACATAATATTTACATATATATATATATATATGTCTTCTCTCAAAGCTGTTTTCAGTGCTGACAAATAATTAATATACTATAAGGAAGACTTCAAAGAAATTAAATAACCCTGCAATATCTTTTAATAAAAATGATCTCAATAATAAAATATGGAAAACTTTTAGAAACATTATTTTGTTTTCTCCTAGAGTAGATGTTCAGAGATCTGTGTTTCACTAACCATTTCTAAATGCTTTCATGTGCTGTAAGTTTTCAATAGGTTTATGTTACTAAGAACGCAAAAGTTTGAGTTTTGCCAGGAGAAAGAAAGTCTTATGTGTACGTTGCAGAAAGAGCCCTTTTGCTTTTAACAATACAAGTCATTTAAATGCCATTGCCCAAGAATTAAAGCATTAATGGTAATGACCATGTATAGAGCATAGCTCAGAGATTTGTCTGCCAGTTTTACCACTGTATTCCAAAAGCCTGGAAAAGGGCATGACACTCAGTAGATCAATAAACATTAAGCTATATTTTAAAAATAAGTTGAAATTCGAATTTTTATTGAGAAGATACCATTTTTGATGCTTAATTTTGTGTGTCAACTTGGAGGGTGTGTTTGAATCAGTTTACCATTTCAATGATGAACTTAGAGTAAAGCAGATGGCTTTTCAGAGTGTTAGTTGTCCTCATCCAATCAGTTGAAGGCTTGAGTAGAACAAAATACCAGCCTCGTCCAGTAAGAGGAGTTGGTAAATAGAGTTTACAAAGAAATATTTTATACCTTGCCTCACTAAACAAAATTGTGATGTAAAATTGAGCAGAAGCGTCCAATACTTTTTTGTCTTGCTTTTTCATATTTCAGAGAGCTATCCCATTATTTACATCATTTTTTTTCTAAACAATATGTAGGAGTATCCATTTGGTATTTCTGGGTAATATACCCACGTTTTTACTTTTTTATTTTAGTTTATTTTGCTTGCTTTCTTGCTGATTTATTCATTTATTATATTCCTCTACTCATCAAAATTTGTTTCTTCTGATGTAATTGGTGTTGCACTGTGAAAACTGTGAAAACTCTAGCTGGGAGGAAAACAGCAAATTTTTTAATTGAATTACTATTGTTGAGTAGTACTTTATCTTAGACCTCAATTTCCCCATCTACAATATATAACAGCAATGCTTGCCTTATTTAATTCCCAGAATTGACAGGATGATTAGATACAATCTTGTATGGTAATACAATTTATAAATCAAGGAATTAATTTTATTACCTCAAAGCTCTGTGTTTTGCTGCACCATCAAAAATTGGTTCTAATATATTAACTAGTTAATAATTCTGCTAATTATGATTATGCTTGAACAAATTAAAATCCATATATACTCAAATACATTTTTAAAAAATTATGTAATAAGGGAAATTGCTTTTGTTAAGGTAGAACATTGAGGGTCCTTGAAATTGCATGCTACGTATTTCCTGGTTCATCTACTTGTGATTCACCACTGTTTTCTCTTCTCTCTTTATATATTTCTGTTGTTTTCTTCATCTTTGAGGTTTTTTGTGCTGCGTTCTTCTTTCAGTCCATTTAGCTTCTGTTAAATTTACATATATATTTTTTCTGATGTTATCTTGATACTGCCTTTTACTTTTCTCTATATATTTTAAAGCTATGATGGAAAGCACTTTAAAAGCAACTGCGATGTCTGTGATTTATATCTTCTTCAGTCTTTAGTGGAGACTTCATTTAAAAACAAAAAACAAAACAACAAAAATCAGTTTCGACTGACGTGTCTGGGATGCTTGTCTCTTTACTTCAAGTTTCATTGACATCTGGCAGATGAGAACACTGCAGTAATTTCACAGAAAGGCTGCCAAATATGACACCAGAAAAAGTACAAAGCATCTGCCCTTTCTTGCTTCAAAAAGCCTAAGGCCTAATGACATCCTTAAATGACTGGAAAAAGCAAATGATGACATGACTGACAATAGTAGTGTTGTCAGGTGCTAGACAAAATGGACTGGAGATGTCAAGAGGAGAAACTGCCCTCTGGGCAGGAAACTATTCTGCTTATACACACATAACACATCAGATATTTTATATAACAGCTCCTACTGCAATACTTAGTGTGTGCAATTCTAATATTACAAGGATATCAAGGGACTACCTTTTTCCCACTGACTGGCTGAAAATAATAGAAGAGAATGAGAAACGCAAGACTTGTAATTTAATTTTTTTTTTATAAAAGTAAAATACTATTTTGTTATAAGTAAAATATATTTTGTCCTTTCTCCTGTGTCCTGGTTTCCATTCTTTTCTGTTTCTTGATGGTTCCTGTCTCCACTTTATCTCTCCATCATTACTAATATATGTATTATAATAGTATTGGATCTATCTCTTCTCTGTTCAATTACGGACTAATTTCCATAACTGAAAACACATCTTTGTCCTCTGAACATTGCTGATATTCTTCCTTGCTTTGACATTTTCTTTTCAGAGTGAGGAGCTTCTGGTGAAATCTTTTTTTAACTATGGATTTAGTATCTGGATATTACTGCTGAATATTTGAAACTTTGTTGTTTTTCTAGTAATTCCTAATTGGATTGTTGCTGTAGGGAATGATGTATTTAATGGAGAAGGGAATTTACTATTTAGTGAAGTCTCACATGAGACTGGTTCGGCATATTTGTGTGCCGGAGTTGATTCACATTATATATCATTTTCCCTCCAGGCATCATTTTCCCTTTTCCGAGGGTCTGGGGATTGCTGCCCTTAATTGATCAGCCCAAAGTCTTCTCTTTCCTGTAAGAGTCTATCGTTGTATGATCTTCTTATCTCATCAATTATCTTCTAGTTTTGCTGCCCTAAGTTTTAGCCTAAACTACTTTTCTTATCCACTAAGTAGTCAGTATGCCATGTCTAATTTCCATTAATGTCTCTACATGCTTGCTTTAATGTAAAATAAAATGTCTTGTATTTCAAATACTTCTAGTTTATTTTGGAGAATAAAACTTTTTTGGCTGGGCGCAGTGGCTCACACCTGTAATCCCAGCACTTCGGGAGGTCGACGGGGGTGGATTGCCTGAGCTCAGAAGTTCAAGACCAGCCTGGGCACATGGTGAAACCCTATCGCTACTAAAAAATACAAAAAATTAGCTGGGCATAATGGCACGTGCCTGTAAACCCAGATACTCGGGAGTCTGAGGCATGAGAATTGCTTGAATCGGGAAGTGGAAGTTGCAGTGAGCTGAGATCATGCTACTGCACTCCAGCCTGGGAGATAGAGACAGAGCAAGATTCTGTGTTCAAAAAAACAAACAAAAAAAACAAAATAAAACAAACAAACAAACAAAAAAACCGTTGTTGTTTTAATAGCTTATTACTTTAAAACAGAACATGTATGTATATACTTTTCAACCACTAATGAAAATATACCTAGAAGGATCAGATGGCCACTTGAAAAGACATTATAATAAGTGTTTTCAGGACTTTATCTTAAGGGAATAGAAAGTTATTCAGTGATATTACCTGTGGGATTTCACAATCAAATGTAGACTTTGCTAAAATACCTTTTGTTTTGGTGAAATATAATGGGATATGTTAAGAAGGTAGACAGAAGAAGTTCACCATGGGGAATGTTATTAAGAAATCATGTAAGAGTACTAAAATTCAGAGTACAGTGTGGATCAGTAATTTTAAAAAGACTAGTGGAGGTAGATAACAATTTGGAGTCGTATAAGAAAAAATGAGACGTTGGGAAAAATGTGACCAAAAGTCTACCTTGAATAATAAAAACAGAGCATCACAAACCCTCAATCAATTCCCAATTCCAGCCAGTTCACCTACCCAGAACCTCTTGAATAAAGAGAAAGCCAGGTCCCTTTGAGAAAGGACTACACTATACTGTGAAACCATGTACTGTTTATCCTTCTTCCGGCTTTCCCCAAAGGCACCTACGGCCTTTTACCAGGATGACTGTGCATTGGGAGAAAGGAAGTAATCAGACCTTTTGGGAATTAAGGGACTCTAGTTCTAAACTGAAACTAATTCCAGGAGACTCAATATGCCGCCATGGTGCACCAGTAAGAGTGGGGACTTATGGAAGTCAGGTAACCAGTGGAATTTTATCTCAAATCCATCTCATACTGGGCCTAGTGGGTCCCTGAACCCATCCTGTGCTTATTTCTGCAGTTCCAGGATATATAATTGGCATAGATACAGTTAGCAACTGGCAGAATTCTCACACTGGGGATTCCTCTCTTCACCATTTAGACTTCGAATGAAATTTCAGTTCCATAGAACACTATTTCTGACCCTTCTAAACAGAATAGATTAGGTATCCTTATTATATGACCCCATATCACCATGAATTTTACGTTTGTGCAATTTTCTTTATCATAACTTTTAAATTAATTATTGACTATTTGTTACATTTAAGCATGTCTTGTCTCCTGTATTGCAAACTCCAAGAGGGTAGGGACTGTCTGCTTGTTCATGGCTACACTTTAAGTATCTATCTAGTGCCATGGGTAAGATATTAGTCTTTGCCAATTGGGTGTCAGCATATACTATTTCATTAAATCTTCATCCATATCTGTCTCACACAGACACTCACACTCACACATACAAAGACAGCTTTCTAATTTATTCCAAGCTTCCTGTTTACATCCTGCTCTTTATTTTACTGTCTAGTCAAGTCTTCCACTATCTCCTTGATTTATCCTTTAGGATGACCATTTACTGATTTTGCTTCCATCTTATTTTTAATTTTTTGCTTTAGTTGGGAGTTGTATTCTTCTCTACAAGTCAGTCTTGAACGTCTCTTTTTTCTCTTACAGGTCTAATCACATTAAGCTTTAAGAACTTGCTTGACTATAGTTGAAGAATCTTGGTAAAGAGGAAACTACTTGGAGCAAAATAAACATTTTGTATAAATATTATTTTACTTCCAAAGTAAAAGCGTCATCCCTCAGCACGAAAGTCTTTTTAGAAAATGAGCTTTAATACTTTGAACACATTTCTTCCTCCCAGAGCAAGAAATTTTTGTCCTTCACGTCTTTTCTATTTATGTCCAAATCAATTTTTAATCCTAAACTTTCTCCTATTTTTTGTACTCTCATCTTTTCCTAAAATAGCTTTTTATTAAGTGGGCTAAAGTATAACTCCCATTAAATCACTCCAGTGTTACCTTGCCATTGTCTTTTCCTCTTAATCTACTGTATGATGAATCCAATGAAAATTTTAACACAAAAGAACATTAAACCACGCTTCTATTAGGAAATAGTTTCTTTTGCTCTGTTTTTCAATGAAGAAACAAACTGGAATTTTATACAAAAAGTTTTTTACTAATAGCACACATTCTAATTCAATAGCAAGTAATTGAATATATTAACAATATAAATTTCAACTAACTTAATTCTTCTCATTATTATATATAATATACAAACTGAGCTTCTGAAAAATGTTACTACAGGTAATTTGTATGCATTGTCTATATTTCTATGCACAGATTATATTATTATATAAAGAGCTTCAGATTTAGTTACATAAACCAAACTGAGCTATCAGCACACTTGGCAAACTTTATTTGCTCATGTTCTCACTGCAGTCAAAGGATGCTGGTTAATTGCTAAAGTATTTTCATTGTCTAAAAGAAATCTCTGAATGTGACTGATACCGAGCTTCAGAAAGAGCAGTAACAAACGCATGGATCAAGCTTCCACACAAGCTATTATGTAAGTCCTATGGCAATTTCTCAAAAGATTTTGATGAATTGGTCGGCTTGTTCTATAGCCATGAATTTCCTCTTTCTTATACTCGAATTTAAATATGATGGCAGAAATGTAATTATCCTTAAAGGTTAGCATTTTCAATTATAACATTTGTATATAAAGTACATAATTTTTGATATGGAAAGTTCATCTTTTGGTATTCACACCATATAAGTGAAAGGTGTACAAAGTAATTTGTGAATGACAAAATTGTACCTGGAACTTATCTGCAAGAGGTATTTTTTTCTTGATGGCTGAGTACTGTTTGTCTATTATAAATGACATTTGTAACTTTAATTTAAAGAACAAAATCTGCTTTGCAGGTAAACCACAATATGGAATTTTCATGGAGGTTTTGTATTTCTTAGATGTCAGTTGGATGTATTGAATAGTTGATTTGTTGATCTGATGCTTCTTTATTATATGTTGCAGAAGCGTCATTTAAACATCGTATCATTCTTCTTACAGAAGTAATATTATTTACTTTAGAAAAAAAAGTGACAATTTGAGATAAACAAAAACAACAAAAATTACCTGTAAGTCTATAACAGAGAAAACCAATTAAATTTGGCATGTAATGTTTTGATTTTTAAAGTTTTGTCTAATTCTAGCAGTAACTTTTAATGTAATATTGGCTTTTCATTTAAAAATAATCCTTTTATTTAATATGTCCTCATTGTGAATCAAAGTAAAAAATGTGATGTATCTGATGTAATTATGTAAGAAAATAGCAAGCAACTACGTCTCTAAGTGCACGAAGTCTGGTGCCAGGATATACAAGAATATATATATATATATATAACTTTTTATTATTGTGCAATTCTCACTTATTATTATTGTGTTCAATTTTTAGCATGACACAAATTGGGGTAGGTCCTGAAGTCTATGGTCCAGATGGAATGGGCTCTGAAAAATGATATGAAAAGTAGCTGATGGAATAGGAAAACCAATGAGAAAAACAAACAAACAAATTTAGAGCAAATGTTTATCTATTAAACAAGTATAATTTAGTGACTACTAGATACTGGATACTGCTCCAGGCACTTGGGATAAATTAGTATCCTTAACTTTGGCAAATAAATCTCCTAGAATAATTTAGACTTGTCTCATCATTTCCCTGATTGACAGTAGGAACATGCAAAAGTTCAGTGTGATGGGAAGTAAAGGGACAGCTGGATAAAAAATGATGTCAAATAAGTAATGTCGGATGTCATAAGGGAGTATATGCGGATGTAGTTTTTTTCAATAAAGAATCGAACTATAGGCCTAGTGAAGTGACTTAGGCCTGTAATCCCGGCACTTTGGGAGGCCAAGGCGAAAGGATCACTTGAGCTCAGGAGCTCTAGACCAGCTTAGGCGACAGAGGGAGACTGTGTTTCTACAAAAAATTGGAAAATAATAATAATAATAATAATAATCTGGGTATGGTGGCTCACGTCTGTAGTTCCAGATACTCAGCAGGCTGAGACGCCAGGATCACTTTAGCTGGGGAGGTAGAAGCTGCAGTGAGCTATGATCTCGCCACTGCGCTACAGCCTGAGTGACAGGGTGAGTGAGACCCTGTCTCAAAAATAAATAATAAATAGGAATTAAAAAGACAAACACAAATTACATGTGTAATTTGTAGGGAAAGTAAACTTTTTTTTTTTTTTTTTTTTTTTTTTTTTTTTTGAGATGGAGTCTCACTCTGTTGCCCAGGCTGGAGTGCAGTGGCATGATCTCGTCTCACTGTAAGCTCTACCTCCCAGGTTTAGGCCATTCTCCTGCCTCAGCCTCACCAGTACCTGGGACTACAGACACCAACCACCATGCCCTGCTAATTTTTTTGTATTTTTAGTAGAGACGGGGTTTCACCGTGTTAGCCAGGATAGTCTCGATCTCCTGGGCTTGTGATCCGCCCGCCGAAAGTAAACTAATTTTGTGCAGACCTAATTAAAATATGAAAAAACAAACTTACATTTCCGACCTTTAGAACTTCTACAACATCGAATAGATATACTGAAAAAGCAACACTGTCACATTTCAATATGATCAGGGAGATACTCAATGATGATCTTTCAGAAACATTGGAAAATGAAGACAGAGATTAGCAATGTTCTCAGCATCACATCTGTATATTTTTTTTTCAAAGAAAATATTTGATATTAGTGTCTGGCAGGTCAGTAATAAATAGATTTCCGCATTTGTCCTCCCACTCTATCATTTCTGATGAGCGTAATAGAAATTATAGAAGAAAAATTCCAAGCAAGAGCAAGTGGAAGAAAATACAATCATTTGTATTTTATTGTATAATGATATAATCTGAAATAGTTCTGGTGCTTTTCTACTGGAAGCGTATACGTTTTTATACCTGAAGTCAGGTACGTTGGCAATTGAATAACATTTCTAAGACGTGGTTTTGTGTTATTTTGAGTTTTTCTTTCAGTGTCTTTTAAAAGAATGGGATACTTCTGAGGGTAAATTAAACAATTGCCTGTGCATTGTTTGGTGCTAGATCCAGAATATGATAGGCAGTCAATGAGTAGCTTATTAATAATATACAGTCTTAATCAGTGGCTTCCCAACTACTATATATGATATACATCAGTATGACAGGAACTCTTTTGTTTAAATTGCAGATTACCTACTTCTCCTTCAGAGATTCTGATTCTGTAATTTAAAAATCCCTCAGGATTTCATTGGAAAGTATGTTAAGGATTCATTTTTTGCTTGCTTTTTTGGTTCATTTATAATGTCCTTGCATATATTATCTCATATTTAACTTTTTCTGGGGGATATTGACTATTAAACATCAATTATAAGTCCCCCTCATATCATGCATTTAATTTCTAATATCTTTTTACATTTTACCTTTTGTAAAATGTATGAAAGAAAATAATTCCATATTTCTGTATACAATCTTGTTATAAATTTAAAAAATAAGCTATATTATGAAATTCAGAAGTACAGTTAGGCATAATTTAAAAGCAGTACTGCACATATTCCCCCAAAATTAAAAATAAATTTCAATTTTAGTCTTTTCTTATCCCTTGTGGATAATGATGCTAAAGATCATGAAAAATTATCATCATTCCAGAGAAAGGTGCAATGGATAAGAACATGACCCTCATGACAAGAGGGCAAGGGTCTGAAATACAGGCTCTGTCACTTAACAATTGGTGTGTCTGTGGACAATTAACCCCTCTTCCCCCTCAACTATGCATCAGCAGGCAGGAGGAGACATCCAATTTCTTTAGTGGGGTGTCAGAAGTATTAAATATGTTTGTGAATGGAAAGCTCGTTGCGACGCACCTGACATAATGTAAACAGAACGTATGTTTTGTATTTTAGTTTATGTAGTATTTGTTAGTATGGTAGGCCTGGCAAAAGGCTTCAAATAATTTCCTGTTCATATATATTAAAGAGATTTTACATCAAAGGAGAAATTTTGAAACTCTGATGACTTCATATTCTCTGCAGCATATTGACCCTCTTTTCCCATTTTTAAGAGTTTTTACCACATAAAATCAAAAAAATATGCAGAATCATCTACTTTTAGCCTCATCTGGAGGGTTTGCATTCTTCCACACACATTTATCTCTTCTGATTTTTACTCATAAAAGTTTTGTGTGGTTAAATACCACAGGAAATAAACATTAAGTAAATAAATGTTCCACATGCTTTTTCTCCCTATCATATGTTTTAAATATGTCATCCCTAAAATGTGAGAATGCGTATTGTTATATAAGTGGATATAAAATGATCCCAAAGAAACACTTTGAAGACAACTGTCTGCACATGTCATAAAACGCAAGACACTAGGCTTTGAGACCTGAGATTGTCATTTAAAGATTCCTTCCTGATTGAAGCCTTGGCTCCTTTCAGTTTCCCCTTCACTATTTCTTGTTAATATAGACAACAACAGATTCCCTGTTAAGAAAATTCAGACTTACTACAATTTTATCAACCCTTCTCCATTACATATGATTGCTACATAGCTCTACTTCAGCTAAGTGAATCATTTTCTCTGATTTAAACCTTCCTGCTGAGGTGTATGAGAATAAAAGGTGTTTTGTAAGAAGACTGTCAACAGAGTACTTTGTCATCTATTTAGCTTAAGTATATCAATGAGAACTTAAAAGCACATTTCATCACATGCATAAGGTACAGCAGAGGTGATCCTCTTGTAGATTTTTTCATTGTTTAAAAATATGTTTTTGTGTCCAAAATGTGTTGTTTTTAATAGGCAGCTTAGTCCTATATTTTCAATTTTTAGCATCATCAATGAATAGGAAAATGTCTTTCTGATATTACGATAGATTCTTCCCAAATTTAATACTTTTTAATACTTGGGTTATGTCCATCTAACATATGTTTTAACATTGTTAACTTTGGCATTTTTTTTTTTGCTTTGGCATAAACTTTGATTTTAAATTCAGTTATTTTTTAAATATTTCTATTTCATAGTAATTTTTCCATCTTATTTAATTATGACTTTTTTGACAATTTTATGTTTTATTTTTAATTTTTTTTATTTCCACAGGTTTTCCTGAGTCTCATGAGGTTCAGAACACACTACCCAAAATGTGGTGCTGTGGCATATTGAATAGTTTAGGTTGAAATAACTTAAAGAACAGGTGTGAGGACTCTGACTTCCTCTTTTGTTCCTGAAGCAGGTCATAGAAAGAGCGCGTGCTAGAAAGACGCTTTGATCTTTACCTTCTTTGAAAGTAGATCATAAGACCCTCATGTGAGAGCTATCCTCCCTACACAAAGAAAAAGAACAGCTTTGTCTCCAAAGATGGAAGGATGTAAAGAGGAATCTGAACAAACAGGCCTTGTTAAGTTTCCTCCAGTTTACTACCTTTAGCTCATACCTTTTGTCCTATCACATTTTTCTGTGACTTTCCACCCGTCATTAAAACCAGTATAAACATGTTTCGTTTAACCACCTCTTGATGTGTCTTCATTTCCTTAGGAAAGCTCCAGTGTCATGTAAAACATATTACATAAATGTATATGTTTTTATATTGTTGATTCATCTTTTGTAAATCTAATTTACAGCTGGAGAATATAGGAAGGTAGACGGAAAATAGATTTTTTTTCTTATCAATTATCTATTTTTCTTTTATCTAACAAGATTTAAGTATAACCTGAATGCCTTGAAAAGGGAAGCCAGACATGAAGACTACTTCTAACTGATGTATACTTGTTTGGATCCAACTCGTTTTATGGTATGCATGATATACAGTGATTACATCAGAAAGACTTATAGTCATGAATGGGAGCTATGTTATATTCCTACATATTTGTAACATATGAAGGTAAAATATTTTCAAAAGGGAAATTGTAGCAAACAGATCAAACTGTTTTTGAAGGAGGAGATTTTTATTTTGAATACACATAAAAATAAGAAGAGTAATAATATTTCTTTCTTTTAAAGGTTAATAACCCTCACATGATTTTAATAAATGCTCCAGTCAGTCAGAGACTTAAGTGATCATAGTAGATATGGTAAATAGCTTGTTCAATGTTTGTTTAAACTTTTAGTGTACCTTACTGGGTTTCATTCACAGCAGAACAAAAAATTGCATTGACTAGGGTTATATTCAGCTAACTTTCTGTAATTCACATAGAATCTATTTACCAGGGACTGGAATTCAGACCAGAGTTAGGTGGAGACTGTAACAGCAAAGGCTAGTCAGATGTAGTAACAGAAGTGCTTACCTACTTTACTTCGGTAAGAGATTAGCCACACAGTATTAATTTGTTAAGTTAAAAAAATCAGAAAAAAAAAATTCAGTAAATATAAAGTTTGAAAATTATATTAAGCGACAAATTTCTGCCATAATTCTCTTCACCCATATCTGCCTACTTCCTCTGCCTTCCTACTTTTTTATGTTGTTCAATTGATTAGATTGATTTTTAAATTCATTTTCTAAAGAAAGAAACATTGCTTAGATTAGAGCTTCATGGATTTTTCAAAAGGATCAGCATGCATGAAAATACTTAACAAATCTATCAGAATTATCTGTTTTAAGTAACACAGTAGGTTGTCTCTATGCAATGGTTTTATTGCCTTTTCAAGAAGCTCAGAATATAAATGAGAGACATATATAGTGCAAACTACATTATAATGTGAAATCATTTTTCACATCATAATATTGAATTCTAAAACAATTATAGGAGACTGACATTAATCAGTTACTGAGAAAATAATGTATACAGAAGGAAGCCCATGAACATTTGTATTTAGACAAATATTCACTCACTATATTTTCTTGCCCAACACCTACATCACCCCTCACGTTTTATAGAAAGAGTAGTAAATGCAATTCAGAAGCTATAAATTTTTAAATTTATGAATGTCAGCTAATGTATTCCTCAAAAAGTCTGTACTCTTAAAAAAAAAAAAACTTTAATTTTAAAAGTATTTTTTATTTCTTTTAACCACATTATAACACAGAATTCCTAGCCTATGCTATTATCTGTTGTATTATTTAACTTGGCTACTATGACATAAACGAGGTGACTTATAAGCAAAGAGTTATTTCTCCCTCTTCTGGAGACTGGAAGTCTGAGATCAGGGGACCAGCATAGTCAGGCTCTGGTGAGAGCGTCTCCTGGGTTTCAGAACACTTCCTCACCGTATCCTCACATGGCAGAAAGCAAAGTAGAGGAAGCAAGCTCCCTTATGACTTCTATAAGGACACTAATCCCACTCACGACGATTCCTCCCTATGACCTCATCTAATTATAATTATTCACAAAATCTCTACCTCCTAATACCATCACATTGAACAGTAGGATTTAAACATACAGATTTTGGGGCTAGTGGGGAAAAAGTGGTTCAGTCTCTAACACTTGTATTGAAATGTAAATTTGTTTTTCTCATTTTTGAGTTACTTTCAGATATCCATCAATATCCATGCTGACTTCTCCTCTTCATATCACCTCTTACGATATTGCATAGTAAATTCCCTTTAACTTTTAGAATTTAAAATATTAGTTATACATTTAATATTTTCTACATAGTTAATACAATAAGATTATAAGATTTTATGATTCTATGTGACTTTTGAATATAATTATCTTCTGTTTCACTGCCTAGCTATGCTTAAAAGCCTTCAGATGTTATAATCTTTTTCTTTAAACATAACTCAAAATGCCTGGAAATCAAATTTAGCTTTAAAAACATTATAATATGGATAATTAGACATTTAACGAGTTTCAGATATTTACATATAAGTAATCTATTTTTTAAGTTAGCAATAATTTTACCAAAGAAAAAATATAAGAAAATAAACCCTCATTAAACAGTTACACACAATGCATACACATAAATACATCACTAAAAGCAAACAAAAGAATACTGAGCAGACAATGTACTAAAGAAAATGATGGCAACAAATCTTGTAGCAAATAGAATGTTACTTTTACTGTTCAGGAATAATGAGAAATTAAGTTTGAACTAGTTAATTTAAAATGCCAATGAATATCTTATTTATGTTTACTGTAAAAAATTTTATTTTAATATACAGATTGTATTAGTTCCTTCTAATGCAGCTAATACAGACCTACCCAAGACTGGGTAATTTATAAAGAAAAAGAGGTTTAATGGAATCACTGTTCCACATGACTAGGGATGCCTCACAATCATGGCGGAAGACAATGGAGGAGCAAAGGCCCATCTTACATGGTGACAGGCACGAGAGAAGTGCCGGGGAACAGCCCTTTATGAAACTATCAGATTTTGTGAGACTTATTCACTATGACAAGAACAACATGGGAAAAACACGCCCTCATGATTCAATTACCTTCCACTGCATCCCTCTCATGATGTGGGGATTATGGGAACTATAATTTAAGATGAGATTTGGGTGGAGACACAGCAAAACCATAGCATAGGTAATTTCAATATGCCATCTTTCAGGAAAGGAGACAAGAAATACAGCTGTACTCTGTAGTGCACTAGGGGCTTAAACAAGAATACCCATATTTGCAAAAGGAAAGAAATAACGATTTATATATATGAAAATCTGCCCTGTGTGGGCAAACTCTTTATTGTCGACTTTAGAACACAGTGATTAATCTGATGTCAACATTGGTGAAATCTTTTCACAACCTCTATCAGTCACTGACGTGTCATTTGTGAAATGATGGAATCAATTCAGTTCATATCCTGCTAAAGTTAATCTGGCAGGATAAGGGGGCAGGTGGACAACAGCTTTCTTAGAAAACAACATCAATAATTCTTATTTAGAAGAGAGAGTTATATATATTTAGTAAGTCTCTCCTCAGTTTTGACGCAATGCATATTGCTAGGAAGAGATTAAACCATTTTCAAATCAGGAAGTGAAAAATAAATTCTATCTTTTGTAGGATGATTTTAAATTTTAAAAATTCCAGTTATCTTTTAGAAATAGTTCCAATTCTCTTAGTGTTAGTCAATCATTTATCACCACAAAGCACCACCTGAGTCTAAAATATTGACAAAATTCATGTATTTTATGAGCAATGCAAATATTTACTGGAAGAAATCAAACCACAAATGACTAAAGGCCTATAATACACTGAGATTATGTACAGAGTGTGAAAATTGTGATTGAAAAGCAATTTTAGAATCAGCATTTTCTGGTATGGTAATATATCTCTTTTTATCAATTTCAACTAGATATATCATCTCTACCATCAAAAACAAACACCTCTGAGGCATGACAGCACCTAATACAATCAGGAAATTTGTGCTGGAGTAACAAAATTGCATTGATAAATAAGCTTTCCATTTTAGTGACTTCCAATTTTTAGAGTTATTTTTTATATCTGCTTCTGACAGTAAACTTAGTGTTGCATAATTAAAAAGATTAAAGTGCATTGCCTGATATGACTTTGAAAGACATTCAGTTAGGACTTTATAGTGTTCCTAAGCAGGGGAAAAATAAATATGAAACTGTGACATATTTTCAATGTGTACAGTTCCCAACCATTTGAAGAAAAATGGTCTGAATAACCAAGACTAATAGGCTAGAACCATGTTAACACTGACAAATTATTATTTTATTAATATATTAATGTATATGTTATTTTAACTTTCATTGAATTTAACACCGAGTTTTTTTTTTTCTGCCTTTGTTTCTTATTTTCTTTCTCTCTTTTTGTTTTTCTCCTATTTTCTTTTGACATTAACAAAAGGGTTTGGACATTTGACTTAAACAGGTATTCAGTAATGATTTCTTTTTATTCTCTTTTATTTTATCGAAGCAATAAAAATTATGCTAGACAGAACAAGAAAGTATCCTGTCATATTAGGCATGGATAATTATTTAGAAAATTTTTGTTAAGCTCATTTTTATAAGACTGAGTAAAATTCCACTGCTGCTATGATCATGTTGAAAGTTCTATTAGAAAATAGTGATCATGAAGATGATGGTGATGAGAATACTGATGATGAGACCGGCAAGAGGAGGAACACCTATCTAAAAATATACCAGGAGTCATCTTAGCTATAGCTACATTTTTAGAAAAACTTAGTATTTAAAAAAAAATCTATGAGGAAATTAATTTCAGGATAACCTACATTTTACGGTCATTTTTAAGACAAGCGTTTGAGGGAAAAATAATAAAAAGCATTTTAAAATTTTGATTATGAGAAGTAAGCATAGAGAAACTTAGTTTTCTTTTTGTTCATTCACCTGTTTACATTATTACTGAATGCTAACTATGCGACAGGCATTGTGTTGACCGCTGTGGGTGCAGCAGGTAATCAAACAAATAGAAATTTGACTTACATTAAGTTTACATTTCAGTGTGAGGAAATAGAAAATAAACAAGTAAAACAGAAAGTTGTGTAAAGAAACAGACTCCTTGGATAAATGGCTGAATCTAGAACTGGGACAGGGAAAATCCAAGATGAGCTTATAATGGCATGAACTGCCAGAATGTAAGGGAGTGCTAACTAAACCAGCAAGCAAAACCAAAACAAAACCCATAGATGGATGGCAGCACGTCAAAGTGGCCAGCTTGTAAGAACTCGAAAGAGAGAACAGTTTGACTAAAACAATAATAATTATAGTAGTGTACTATAACCCCAAATATATAATGCTCATGTCCCTACTGATATGAATAAATGTTTAAATAAATATATGCATGGAACAGAAGAGATACTGTTTCTTTATAGAAGAATGCTCAAATCCACATATAGATATCTGCATTTCATTATATGATTAATTTCTCTTTTCAGAACGTGGGCTGCATGGAGAAATTTGAATACAATGTGGAAAAGTAAACAGGGTCAATATTCAACAGTCTTAAAGAAAAGAATTTTCAACCCAGAATTCCATATCCAGCCAAACTAAGCTTCATAAGTGAAGGAGAAATAAAATCCTTTACAGACAAGCAAATGCTGAGAGATTTTGTTACCACCAGGCCGGCCTTACAAGAGCTCCTGAAGGAAACACTAAACATGGAAAAGAACAACTGGTACCAGCCACTGCAAAATCATGCCAAATTGTAAAGACTATCAATGCTATGAAGTATTAATTAATGGGCAAAATAACCAGCTAGCATCATAATGACGGGATCAAATTCACACATAACAATATTAATCATAAATGTAAATGGGCTAAATGTCCCAATTAAAAGACATAGACTGGCAAATTGGTTCGAGTCAAGACCCATAAGTGTACTGTATTCAGGAGACTCATCTCACATGCAGAGACACACATAGGCTCAAAATAAAGGGATGGAGGAAGATCTACCAAGCAAATGGAAAAAAAAATAAAAAACAAAACAAAAAACAAAACAAAACAAAAACTGGGGTTGCAGTCCTAGTCTCTGACAAAACAGACTTTAAACCAACAAAGATCAAAAGAGACAAAGAAGGCCATTTCATAATGGTAAAGAGATCAATTCAACAAGAAGAGCTAACTATCTTAAATATGTATGCACCCAATACAGGAGCACATAGATTCATAAAGCAAGTCCTTAGAGACCTACAAAGAGACTTAGACTCCCATACAATAATAATGGGAGACTTCAACACCCCACTGTCAACATTAGACAGAACAACGAGACATAAAGTTAACACGAATATCCAGGAATTGAACTCAACTCTGCACCAAGCAGAACTAATAGACATCTACAGAACTCTCCACCCGAAATGAACAAAACATACATTTGTCTCAGCACCACATCACATTTATTCTAAAATTGACCATATAATTGTAAGTAAACCCTTCCTCAGCAAATGTAAAATAACAGAAATCACAACAAACTGTCTCTCAACCACAGTGCAATCAAATTAGAACTCAAGATTAAGAAACACACTCAAGGGGGGCGCCCAAGATGGCAGAAGAGGAACAGCTCCAGCCTCCAGGTCCCAGTGTGAGCAACACAGAAGACAGGTGATTTCTGCATTTTGAACTGAGGCACCAGGTTCATCACACTGGGGTGTATCGGACAGTCGATGCTGTTCTGCGGGTGCAGCCCGACCCGCGAGAGCTGAAGCAGGGCAAGGCATCACCTCACCGGGGAAGCACAAAGGGGAAGGGAATTCCTTTTCCTAGCCAAGAGAAATTGAGACACACAACCCCTGGAAAATCAGGTAACTTCCACCCTAATACATTCTTCTCAGCACCACATCACACTTATTCCAAAATTGACCACATAGTTGGAAGTAAACCACTTCTCAGCAAATGTAAAATAACAGAAATTATAACAAACTGTCTCTCAGATCACAGTGCAATCAAACTAGAATTCAAGACTAAGAAACTCACTCAAAACCACTCAACTACATGGAAACTGAACAACCTGCTCCTGAATGACTACTGGGTACATAACAAAATGAAGGCAGAAATAAAGATGTTCTTTGAAACCAATGAGAACAAAGATACAACATACCAGAATCTCTGGGACACGCTTAAAGCAGTGTTTAGGGGGAAATTTATAGCACTAAATGCCCACAAGAGAAAGCAGGAAAGATCTACAATTGACACCCTAACATCACAATTAAAAGAACTAGAGAAGCAAGAGCAAATACATTCAAAAGCTAGACAAGACAGGAAATAACTAAGATCAGAGCAGAAATGAAGAAGATAGAGACACAAAAAACCCTCCAAAAAATCAATGAATCCTGGAACTGGCTTTTTGAAAAAATCAACAAAATTGATAGATAGCTAGCAAGACTAATAAAGAAGAAAAGAGAGAAGAATCAAACAGATGCAATAAAAAATGATAAAGGAGATATAACCAACAACCCCACAGAAATACAATCTACCATCAGAGAATAACATAAACACCTCTATGCAAATAAACTAGAAAACCTAGAAGAAATGGATAATTTCCTGGATATTCTCCCAAGACTAAATCAGGGAGAAGTTGAATTTCTGAAGAGACCAATAGCAGGCCCTGAAATTGAGGCAATAATTAGTAGCCTACAAACCAAAAAAAAGTCCAGGACCAGACGGATTCACAGCTGAATTCTACCAGAGGTACAAGGAGGATCTGGTACAATTCCTTCTGAAACTATTGCAATCAACAGAAAAAGAGGGAATCCTCTATAACTCATTTTATGAGGCCAACATCATCCTGATACCAAAGCCTGGCAGAGACACCACAAAAAAAGAGAATTTTAGACCAATATCCCTGATGAACATTGATGCAAAATTCCTCAATGCAATACTGGCAAACTGAATCCAGCAGCACATCAAAAAGCTTATCCACCACAATCAAGTGGGCTTCATCCCTGGGATGCAAGGCTGGTTCAGCATACACAAATCAATAAACGTAATCCAGCATATAAACAGAACTAAGGACAAAAACCACATGATTATCTCAATAGATGCAGAAAAGGCCTTTGACAAAATTCATCAGCCCTTCATGCTAAAACCTCTCAATAAATTTGGTATTGATGGAACATATGTCAAAATAATAAGAGCTATTTATGACAAACCCACAGCCAATATCATACTGAATGAGCAAAACCTGGAAGAATTTCCCTTGAAAAGTGGCACAAGACAGGGGTACCCTCTCTCACCACTCCTATTCAACATAGTGTTGGAAGTTCTGGCTAGGGCAATCAGGCAAGAGAAAGAAATCAAGGGTATTCAGTTAGGAAAAGAAGATGTTAAATTGTCCCTGTTTGCAGATAACATGATTGTAGCTTTACAAAATACCATCGTCTCAGCTCAAAATCTCCTTAAGCTGATAAGAAACTTCAGCAAAGTCTCAGGATACAAAAATCAATGTGCAAAAATCACAAGTATTCTTATACACCAGTAACAGACAAAGAGAGAGCCAAATCACGAATGAACTCCCATTCACAATAGCTTCAAAGAGAATAAAATACCTAGGAATCCAACTTACAAGGGATGTAAAGGATGTCTTCAAGGAGAATTACAAACCACTGCTCAGTGAAATAAAAGAGGACACAAACAAACGGAAAAACATACCATGCTCATGGATAGGAAAAATCAATATTGTGAAAATGGCCACTTGCCCAAGGTAATTTATAGATTCAATGCCATCCCCATCAAGCTACCAATGACTTTCTTCACAGAATTGGCAAAAGCTGCTTTAAAGTTCATATGGAACCAAAAAAGACCCCACATTGCCAAGACAATCCTAAGCCAAAAGAACAAAGCTGGAGGCAGCACGCTACCTGATTTCAAACTATACTACAAGGCTACAGTAACCAAAACAGCATGGTAGTGGTACCAAAACAGTACCAGTGGAACAGACCAATGGAACAGAACAGAGACCTCAGAAATAATACCACACATCTACAGCCATCTGATCTTTGACAAACCTGACAAAAACAAGAAATGGGGAAAGGATTTCCTATTTAATAAGTGGTGCTGGGAAAATTGGCTAGCCATAAGCAGAAAGCTGAAACTGGATCTTTTCCTTAATCCATATATGAAAATTAATTCAAGATGGATTAGAGACTTAAATGTTACACCTAAAACCATAAAAACCCTAGAAGAAAACCTGGGTAATACCATTCAGGACATAGGCATGGGCAAGGACTTCATGTCTAAAACACCAAAAGCAACTGCAACAAAAGCCAAAATTGAAAAATGAGATCTAATTAAACTAAAGAGCTTCTGCACAGCAAAAGGAACTACCATCAAAGTGAACAGGCAACCTACAGAATGGGAGAAACTTTTTGCAATGTACTCATCTGACAAAGGGCTATATCCAGAACCTACAAAGAACTCAAACAAATTTACAAGAAAAAAAACAAACAACCCCATCAAAAAGTGGGCAAAGGATATGAAGAGACACTTCTCAAAAGAAGACATTCATACAGCCAACAGACACATGAAAAAATGCTCATCATCACTCGCCATCAGAGAAATGCAAATCAAAACTACAATGAGATACCATGTCACACCAGTTAGAATGGCAATCATTAAAAAATCAGGAAACAACAGGTGTTGGAGAGGATGTGGAGAAATAGGAACACTTTTACACTGTTGGTGGGACTGTAAACTAGTTCAACCATTGTGGAAAACAGTATGGTAATTCCTCAAGGATCTACAACTAGAAATACATTTGATCCCGCCATCTCATTACTGGGGATATACTCAAAGGATTATAAATCATGCTGCTATAAAGACACATGCTCATGTATGTTTATTGCAGCACTATTCACAATATCAAAGACTTGGAATCAACCCAAATGTCCATCAGTGACAGACTGGATTTAGAAAATGTGGCACATATACAGCATGTAATGCTATGCAGCCATTAAAAAAGGATGAGTTCGTGTCCTTTGCAGGGACATGGATGCAGCTGGAAACCATCATTCTCAGTAAACTATCACAAGAACAAAAAACCAAACACTGCATGTTCTCACTCATAGGTGGGAATTGAACAATGAGATCGCTTGGACACAGGAAGTGGAACATCACACACTGGGACCTGTGGTGGGGTAAGGGAAGGGGGGAGGGATAGAATTAGGAGATATACCTAATGTAAATGAGGATTTAATGGGTGTAGCACACCAACATGGCACATGTAAATATATGTAACAAACCTGCATGTTGGGCACATGTACCCTAGAACTTAAAGTGTAATAAAAAAAGAAAGAAAGAAAGAAAGAAACACACTCAAAACCACACAACTACATGGAAACTGAACAACCTGCTCCAGAGTGACTACTGGGTAAACAAAAAAATGAAGGCATAAATAAAGATGTTCTTTGAAACTAATGAGACCAAAGACACAACTTACCAGAATCTCTGGGACACATTTAAAGCAGTGTGTAGAGGGAAATTTATAGCACTAAATACCCTCAAGAAAAAGCAGCAAAGATCTAAAATCGACACCATTACATCAAAATTAAAAGAAATAGAGAAAGAAATTCAACAGTTAGCAGAAGGCAGGAAAAAAACTAAGATCAGAGCAGAACTGAAGGGGACTTGGAGACACAACAAACCCTTCAAAAAAATCAGTGAATTCAGGAGCTGGTTTTTTGACAAGAACAACATAATTGATAGACCACTAACAAGGCTAATAAAGAAGAAAAGAGAAGAATCAAATAAACACAATAAAAAATGATAAAGGGGATATCACCACAGATCCCACAGAAATACAAAGTATCATCAGAGAATACTATAAACACATCTACGCAAATAAACTAGAAAATCTAGAAGAAATGGATACATTCCTGGACACATATACCCTCCCAAGACTGAACGAGAAAGAAGTTGAATCTCTGAGTAGACCAATGAGATACTGAAATTGAACCAATAATTAATAACCTACCACCAAAAAAAGTCCAGCACCAGAGGATTCACGGCTGAATTTTACCAGAGGCACAAAGAGGAGCTGGTACCATTCCTTCTGAAAGTATTCCATCAATTGAAAGGGAGGGAATCCTCCCTAACTCATTTTATGAGGCCAACATCATCTTGTTAACAAAGCCTGGCAGAGACACAACAAAAAAAAAGAGAATTTTAGACCAATATCCCTGATGAATATCGATGCAAAAATCCTCAATAAAATACTGACAAATCAAATCCAACAACATATCAAAAAGCTTATCCAGCACAATCAAGTGGGCTTCATCCCTGCGATGCAAGGCTGGTTCAACAAACGCAAATCAATAAACATAATCCATCACATAAACAGAACCAATGACAAAACCACACGACTATCTCAATAGATGCAGAAAAGACCTTTGACAAAATTCAACAGCCCAACATGCTAAAAACTCTCAATAAACTAGGTATTGATGGAACGTATCTCAAAATAATAAGAGCTGTCTATGACAAACCCACAGCCAATATCATACTGAATGGACAAAAACTGGAAGCATTCCCTTTGAAAACTGGCACAACACACGGATGCACTCTCGCACCACTCCCATTCAACTTAGTGTTGGAAGTCCTGGCCAAGGCAATCAGGCAAGAGAAAGAAATAAAGAGTATTCAATTAGGAAAAGAGGAAGTCAAATTGTCCCTGTTTGCAGATGACATGACTGTATATTTAGAAAACCCCATCATCTCAGCCCCAAATCTCCTTAAGCTGATAAACAACTTCAGTAAAGTCTCAGAATAAAAAATCAATGTGCAAATTCACAAGCATTCCTATACACCAATAACAGACAAACAGAGAGCCAAATCGTGAGTGAACTCCATTCACAATAGCTTCAAAGAGAATAAAATACCTAGGAATCCAACTTACAAGGGATGCAAAGGACCTCTTCAAGGAGAACTACAAACCACTGCTCAATGAAATAGATGAAGATACATACAAATGGAAGAGCACTCCATGTTCATGGATTGGAAGAATCAGTATCATGAAAATGGCCATACTGCCCAAAGTAATATGTAGATTCAATGCCATCCCCATCAAGCTACCAATGACTTTCTTCACAGAATTGGAAAAAAAACTACTTTAAAGTTCATATGAAACCAAAAAATAATCAGCATTGCCAAGACAATCCTAAGCCAAAAGAACAATGCTGGAGGCATCACTCTACCTGACTTCAAACTATACTACAAGGTTAAGGTAACCAAAACAGCACGGTACTGGTACCAAAACAGAGATGTAGACCAATGGAACAGAACAGAAGCCACACATCTACAACCATCTGATCTTTGACAAACCTGACAAAAACAAGAAATGGGGAAAGGATTCCCTATTTATTAAATGGTGCTGGGAAAACTAGCTAGCCATATATAGAAAGCTGAAACTGGATCCTTTCCTTACACCTTATACAAAAATTAATTCAAGATGGATTAGAGACTTAAATATTACACCTAAAACCATAAAAACCCTAGAAGAAAACCTAGGCAATACCATTCAGGACATAGGCATGGACAAGGACTTCATGACTAAAACACCAAAAGCAATGGCAACAAAAGCCAACATAGACAAGTGGGATCTTATTAAACTAAAGAGCTTCTGCATGGCAAAAGAAACTACCATCAGAGTGAACAACCTACAGAATGGGAGAAAATTGTTGCAATTTACCCATCTGACAAAAGGCTAATATCTAGAATGTACAAAGAACTTAAACAAATTTATAAGAAAAAAGCCAACAACCCCATCAAAAAGTGGGAAAAGGATACGAACAGACACTTCTCAAAAGAAGACATTTATGGAGCTAGCAGACACATGAAAATAATGCTCATCATCACTGGTCATCAAAGAAATGCAAATAAGAAACCACAATGAGATACCATCTCACGCCAGTTAGAATGGCAATCATTAAAAAGTCAGGAAACAACAAATGCTGGAGAGGATGTTGAGAAATTGGAATGCTTTTACACTGTTGGCAGGAGTATGAATTAGTTCTGCAGTATGACGATTGCTCAAAGATCTAGAACTAGAAATAGCACTTGACCCAGCGATCCCATTACTAGGTGCATAACTGAAGGATTATAAATCATGTTACTATAAACACACATGTACACGTATATTTATTGTGGCACTATTCACAATAGCAAAGACTTGGAACCAACCCAAATGTCCATAAACGATAGACTGGATTAAGAAAATGTGGTGCATATACACCATGGAATACTTTGCAGCCATAAAGAAGGATGAGTTCATGTCCTTTGCAGGGACATGGATGAAGCTGGAAACCATCATTCTCAGCAAACTATCACAAGGACAGAAAACCAAACACTGCATGTTCTCCCTCATAGGTAGGAATTGAACAATGAGAACACTTGGACACAGTGCAGGGAACATCACACACCAGGGCCTGTCTGGGGGTGGAGGGCTGGGAGAGGGATAGCCTTACGAGAAATACTTAATGTAAATGATGAGTTGATGGGTGTAGTAAACCAACATGGCACATGTATACCTATGTAACAAACCTGCACGTTGTGCACATGTACCCTACAACTTAAAGTGTAATTTTAAAAAGAGAAAAAAATATAGTGACATTTCAGTAAAGAACTGTGTGAGGAACAACATGGACCATACGTTTAAGGTTAACATCATCAGTGGTAAGTCATATTCACATCACGAATCCCAGTTATAATGTCATGAACAGCATCCTTCACCTCCATAATATTATTTATCTAAATTCATAACCCTAGTGTAATCACAAGAAAACTTCACTTCAGACAGCCTCAAATTGAAGAGCATTCTACAGGATATCCTATCAAATCTCTTCCAAAGAATCAAGGTCATGAAAAGCAAAACTGAGAAACTAACATAGATGGTAGAGACCAAAGTGATATCTAAAAGTGTCACAGCAACTTAGACTGGGTTCTAAAATTTTAAAAAGTATATTAATAGATAACTGGAAAAATCTGAAAAAGTTCGTAGTTAAGCTAATAGTGTTTTAATCAAAGTTAATTTCTTACTTTTGACCAAGGGATTCTTGCTGTGAAAGATGCCAATAGTAAGGCTAACTGAGTGAAATCATTACTATTTTTGCAACTTTTCTGTAAACTCAAATAAATCCAAAATAAGTTTTTAGGTTTTTTGTTTGTTTGTTTTTTGTTTTTTTTAATAGAACTGTATCTCTGATGGTGACAAATTCTATGGAGTTAGAACTGGAAAGAGTGTTTGGTAATGTTTGGTCACTAAAGCCCTCAGTGAGAAGGTGACACAAATAAAAAGACTTAAAGAAAAGAAAGAACAGTTCATTAAGGTATCTAAATACAGATATCTATCATTTAGACACATGGAACAGCCACTGCGAAGGAGAAGAAAGAGGGTGTTCTTGTGTTTTATTCATTATTAGCTGCACATTGCTAATAACATTATGCATTTAAAGAAAGTGATCTTTTGTTCACATCATGCTTTAAGTTCTGTCTTTACTGAAATAGAAAATAGGTATCAAATATTGTATTTATTTACTTACGTTTTTATTTAAGGATTGAGGTTGAACTGGTTTCCTATTAAGAACATTTTGGCATCTGAATTTTAAAATAATAATAAAATCCTTTGGGCCAATCTAAAATAATCTTTTTAAACCCAATCTAAAATTGTCCCTGACCTTAAATGTGCATATGTTTTTAAATATTGTAAGGTAAAGAGGCATTTATCTTTAAAATAATGTATCTGGTACTAATGAAACAATAAGCTATCTGGCATCAGCATGTATTAAAAGTGCTTATAAACTGACTTCTGACCATTGCAAAGCTTTACATATTTTTTCAGTGCCTTCAGATATCTGAATCTCAGTGTAGACTAGGAATAGTGGCTAGTGAATACAGACCCATGTGTAACTGATATTGGCTAGCATCTCATTCAACCAAATTGACTCTCCAGTAATTGAAGACTTATTCATTATTCAAGAGGCTACTTTTTTCTCTGGGTATTAATTGGTTATCAATTGTTTGATGAAATCATTCTGTTTATAATCTTGTCATTATATTCAGCAACGCCAACTTTGTAGGCAGATATTGTGCTGGATCAAAAGCTATGAAATCTCCCAAATCAAAAATTTCTACTCTTCACTATAAATCCTTACTTCATTATAATTCCACATAATAATCATAATTGTGAGAGAATTCTATTCATTCCAACATTATACATTTTCAACAGATGGAACTAAAGAAACTGGATAATCACATGCCAAGGAATGAAGTTGGACCACCTACCTCACTCCATATTCATAAATTAACTCAAAAAAGACCAATAATCTAAATATAAGATGTAAATCTATAAAATTACTTAGAAGAAAGCATAAAGGTAAATCACCATCATCTCAGATTTGGAAATAGATTTTTGTTTGACAACAAAAGCACAAGCAATAATAATAAAAATAGATAAATTGTACTTCAAAATTGTGTATCGAAAACATTACAAAGACATTATAAAGACAACATAGAAAATAGAAAATTATTTGCAAGTTATATCTGATAATGATTTACTATTCAGAATATATGAAGAACTCATAACTCAACAACAAAAAGGCAAAACAACCCAATAAAAATGGATAAAAACGTGAATAGACATTTCTTCAAAGAATATATTCAAGTCCAATATGACCGGTAAAGATGTTCAACACAATTGGTTGTTAAAGAAATGCAAATCAAAACCCTAAGACGATACCATTTTAGACCCACTAATGTGGCTATAATAAAAGAAAGAAACAAAGTAACAAGTCTTGATGAGGATGTGTAGAAATAGTAACCCATATAAATTACTGATGGGAATGTAAAATGGTAGAGTCACTGTGGAAAATGACGGTTTATCAAATACTTAAATATATATTCATTTTATGATCCAGCAATTCCACATTTAGGTATATCATATATCTAAAAGAAAAGTAAACAGGTACTAAAACAAATTTTCATTTATAAATATTAATTTATATGCATACCAAACAAAATGTGTATATAATCCAAATGTTCATGAGCAGATAAATGAATCAACAAATTGTGTATTTCCATACAATATAATATTTTCTAGCCATAAAAATTAATAAAGTGCAGAAACATGCTACAACTTGAACACTAAGCCTTTCGTCCCAGATGAGAGAGAAGATAAACAGCAAGAACCAGGACAACTAGCAAGTGTTTGCCTCTAACTCATCCAGGTGACTTTTCAAAAAGTACATAGTCAAAAAGTATATAGATAGCTACTGTGTCTCATTCCCGTTTTGAAAATGCCACTATCAAAATGCCTAGGGATTAGAAAGCACCTAACAATGCTCATTAAATACACTAATTTCAACATTAGTTGAATCAATTTGGGGAAAAGTAAGAACTTCCCCAGTCATTAAACAGAATATGAGGGATGAGAATGGAGGGTATAGTTTGTGGTCCAAGTATTTCTTTAACTTATTTTACATTTATGAAAACTATTGTAAAAAATAGTCTCTTATTTGCTTTGCTTTTGAATCTCTTCATGAGGTGCTGACATATCTGCCCTTCATCCTCAGTACTGTCACTCCTGATTCAAATTTTAAGTTATTATTTCTAATGTCTCTGATGAATACTATCACCATATTCACTGGCATCATTTCCTCTAATGTTCTAGATGTGTCTGAGGCCCTGTCTATGAAAGATATAAAAACATCAGTCTCATGATTTTGGTGTTACATTGTTTTGCCGCTGTGGCATTATCGAGTTTTGTGGGCTTCAATGTATTAAAGATATTTTATTGCAATGATCTTTCATTTTCAGCCAGAAAATTCCCCCTAACCACTCATCCCCTTTTGCTTTACCACATTACTTGGGAGAAGAGGTTGGAGAAAATGTTCAAGTGACGAATATAATATTAAACTAAAATTTTCCCTCCTGTGTAACCTGAAAGTCTTAGGTTCAAATATGATTGTGAATTGATATTCTTCCTTAATATTTATCCCTAACAAGAGGTTTTTCAGTCCCTCATAGTAATAGATTTTTCAGGGATAAATCTACTATTTCAACAACGACAAGGCTTAGGACGAAGTTTCCCCCATCCTCAACCCAACACAGCACAGAAATAAAGATAAAACTTGACAAAGGCATCCTATAAATACAATTTTCCAGTAGTTTGAGTACATCACTGCTTTTCAGAATTTTCTTGCAAAAATTGTTTATGAAAAGAGATTTCTCATCAGATCCAATCTATTATTTTTAGTATGAATGATCAAGACTGTTAAGAAAACCTCAGTAACAAAGGGAGTGTAACGGAAAGAAAATAAAACAAAGGTATTGATTTGCAACAATCATTATGGGAAAAAAGGTTGAGATATTGCGCAACATATAAAAGGTAGCTTAAAGAAATGAAAACAGCTATAAAGGTCAAAAAGTACGTAGATATTTTACACACACACACTCTCTCTCTCTATTTAGGAGCAAGGAGTGTGTATCTTACGAGGGTTCCAAAAATATCATTTAGCTCACCCTGATGGCAAACTGTTTTCTATTCTTACATGACAACTTAAGGAGTCCAAAAATTTTCAATATGAATATACATAGTTGTAAAATTTCTATTTCAGCAGTCATTTATTTCAAAGGCACCTCTAAAGCTAATCATTTTTCTCTTTTTAGTATTTTCATGTTCAAAGTCTAATACAAGTTTTAACTAATATGTCAGAGATTATGATTATCCCCACATATATTGTCCATTTTTTTCTATTTAGTAAGAGCACAACATTGATAATCAGTTGAAATCTACATTGCTTAGATTGTTTGTAATGATGTTTAGCCATGTGATTTAATTCTGATCAAGGATATAAAATGAATTAATAAATGCAATTTTCATGTTATGCTTTCAAAAAGAAAGAAGCATGTGCCACGTATTAAGATGAAGCAAGCAAAAAAGTAAGAGAGTGCCTTTCCTTAACATCCTAGAGATGTCCTCTCTGCCTGTATTGTTCACATTTTGTCACATGAGAGAGATATAATCTAAACTGTACTTTCTCATGGGTATCTGTTACAATAGCCAAGCCTATATTCTAATACAAGACACAATAGAGAAGTCACTATCATTTGAAGAGTCTTGGAAATTTAGTATCTGTATTTAAAGAGTTTCTTAATATTAGTGGGGGTAAGGGGAGACTTTAATTAAGAAATTTGCCAGAAAGAACACTTTATTTTGACAAAAGTAAAGCAAATGCTTTCTTTTGATTTAGGTAAATAAATGTAAGTCTGAATGTAAATGTTGTATATTGGGTTGTTATTGGCTATTATTAACTATGCATTTAAAGTATAGCTAGACAGTGAGACACATAGTGTTTGGTTTGTTTGCTTGCTTGCTTGCTTGCCTGCTTTTTGAGACAGTGTCTCATTATGTTACTTAGGGTGGAGTGCAGTGCCTATTCACAGGTGCAATCTTGTGACACTGCAGCCTCAAACTCCTGGGCTCAAGTGGTACTTCAGAGTAGCTGGAACCAGAGGTATCTCTCTCTCTCTCTCTCTCTCTCTCTCTCTCTCTCTCTCTCTCTCTCTAAGTCCTTATATTTCTCTTCCTAAATTGTTCTCGTATTCTTGCTGTCTTCCAACTTCTTTCCGCTTTCTATTGTTAAATTCATTTTGCACAAAATTTGAAATTCCATTGCATTCTCCTTCCTTTTTTATAGTTTATTTTCTTTAGAATCCCAACACTCTCTCTCACATGCATAACAAACCCAGATCATATTTGAATGAAGGAAATAGTTGCTTTAGGCCTGATAATCACAGGATAAATAATATAGTAAAGACAGTATAGGAATGTTAATTCAAAGTCATAAGTCTTCATGGATCTGGAGCTATTTAAGATTTAAAAAGCCTTATACTTGTCAACATACTCAAAAACAACCTCTGTTACAAAACAAGACAATAATTATCTTCAAAGTTTATTAAATATCAATTAAAGCTAGTATACAGGGAATTATGCAATGCAGTTTAGATGAATTTATTTTTTACATAAAGGAAATTAAGCTAATGAAAAGGTACTTACAGTGACAAATCTACTATTAAAAATAAAGACAATGTTTACAGTATATTTTTTGAATGTGAAGCTTAGAGTTATAAGCATGTTTAGGTAATTATTGGGCTATCTTTGCTGGTGGAAGCTCAATATTGAGCTTTTGGGGGAGTGAGATTTTTAGACTGTCTACCTCTTAATTAATTATAAACATGTTCTATGGAGGTTTTTAAATATTGCCCAATTGGTCTTTCTACCCCCATCTATTCTTGGGGTAAGAGCTCCCCCTCATTTGGTATCATAAACAGAACCAAAGTAGGATATTAGAGAAGCACAAATCTTTTAATGAAATTACACAGCAGCTTAGAGAGGCACATTCATTATTAGCAAGAAAACTATGTGTACCATTATAAATGTTTCACAGCTATTTCAATATATGCCATTTTGGGGATCTTCTGAATACCAAATACTATACGTCCAGCCTTATCATGGGATAAAGTAGATAAAATAAACTAAGGACCTGAATTACGACTGACCTAAGGAAAAGGAACAGACTTATTCTAAGGAGTTAATAGGAAGATGAAAGGAAGTGACTTAAGAAAGAAAAGATTCGATGATGCCTATCCAAAGTGGTTTCTGTATGATTGGCACCTAAGGCAAAGAGGAAGTAAAAATCCCATAACAATTAATTTAAAGAAAGGGATCCACTGAAGGGAGAGGAAACCTTTAAAACCTGACAATGATAGCTAATTCTGAATCACATTTGTTGTGTACCTGGACTTTTCTACCAAAGAAAGTACAATTCACAAGAGTAACTGCACCAGATAGTCAAGACATCTTTTCTGTATTTTGTTTATGTATGTTGTATGCAGGAACAAACTTTCAAGAAGGCATTGGATTGCATTTTACTTTACACATTTTCCTTTCATGGACACATCACTATTTATCAGCCTCTATTTCAATTTTGTCTCCGAATTAATTCTTACTCAATAATTAAGCAATGTCCACTACTTAATCCTACCTGTGAAATAACCAAAAGATTTTAAAACCATTTCAATTGCTTTCTATACAATCTGTCTACAAGATACATTTTTTCTTCTCTTGACATCAAAATTTTACAATTTTTGTATCTTAAAAGATAATTACTGATAGCATTTATTAAGTGTAAGGAAATATTGTATACAATTTTGATAGATTTAGTCTTCTAAAAACCACCTAAAATAGTTATCTTTAATTCACATTTAAAATGACAGCATTAGGTTTATTTAACTTATAAAAATCAGATTTATTCAATTATTTAAATTTTCTTCATCTATTTTTACTATATTCACAATTCCATTAAGACTATTGTTTAATTTTGAGACTATTTACATTTCAGGAAATTACATTTTCTCAACTAAGAGAATGGCTCGTGTTTTCATTTGTTTCTTTCGCTGTGCAGTTTCTTTTGCTGTGCAGAAGCTCTTTAGTTTAATTAGATACCATTTGTCAATTCCGGCTTTTGTTGCCATTGCTTTTGGTGTTTTAGACATGAAGTCCTTGCCCATGCCCATGTCCTGAATGGTATTATGTAGGTGTTCTTCTAGGGTTTTTATGGTTTTAGGTCTAACATTTAAGTCTCTAATCCATCTTGAATTAATTTTCGTATAAGGAGTAAGGAAAGGATCCAGTTTCAGCTTTCTGCTTATGGCTAGCCAATTTTCCCAGCACCATTTATTAAATAGGGAATCCTTTCCCTATTTCTTCTTTTCATCAGATTTTGTCAAAGATCAGATAGCTGAAGATGTGTGGTATTATTTCTGAGGACACTGTCCTGTTCCATTGGTCGATATCTCTGTTTTGGAATTTCTAACACTGTGTTGAATAGGAGTGGTGAGAGAGGGGATCCCTGTCTTGTGCCAGTTTTCAAAGGGAATTTTTCCAGTTTTTGCCCATTCAGTATGATATTGGCTGTGGGTTTGTCATAAATAGCTCTTATTATTTTGAGGTACGTTCCATCAATACCGAATTTATTGAGAGTTTCTAGCATGAAAGGCTGCTCAATTTTGTCAAAGGCCTTTTCTGCATCTATTGAGATAATCATGTGGTTTTTGTCCCTGGTTCTGTTTATATGTTGGATTATGTTTATTGATTTGCATATGTTGAATCAGCCTTGCATCCCATTGATGAAGCCCCACTTGATCATGGTGGATAAGCTTTTTGATGTGCTTCTGGATTTGGTTTGCCAGTATTTTATTGAGGAATTTTGCATCGATGTTCATCAGGGATATTGGTCTAAAATTGTCTTTTTTTGTTGTGTCTCTGCCAGGCTTTGGTATCAGGATGATGTTGGCCCCATAAAAAGAATTAGGGAGGATTCCCTCTTATTCTATTGATTGCAATAGTTTCAGAAGGAATGGTTCCAGATCCTCCTTGTACCTGTGGTAGAATTTGGCTGTGAATCCATCTGGTCCTGGACTGTTTTTAGTTGGTAGGCTATTAATTACTGCCTCCATTTCAGAGCCTGCTATTGGTCTATTCAGGGATTCAACTTCTTCCTGGTTTAGTCTTGGGAGAGTGTAAGTGTACAGGGAATTATCCTTTTCTTCTAGGTTTTCTAGTTTATTTGCATAGAGGTGTTTATAATAGTATTCTCTGATGGTAGATTGTATTTCTGTGGGGTTGGTGGTGATATCCCCTTTATCATTTTTTATTGTGTCTATTTGATTCTTCTCTCTTTTCTTCTTTATTAGTCTTGCTAGACGTTTATCAATTTTGTTGTTCTTTTCAAAAAACCAATTCCTGGATTCATTGATTTTTTGGAGGGTTTTTTGTGTCTCTGTCTCCTTCAGTTCTGCTCTGATCTTAGTTATTTCTTGCCTTCTGCTAGCTTTTGAATGTATTTGCTCTTGCTTCTCTAGTTCTTTTAATTGTGATGTTAGGGTGTCAATTGTAGATCTTTCCTGCTTTCTCTTGTGGGCATTTAGTGCTGTAAGTTTCCCTCTACACACTGCTTTAAATGTGTCCCAAAGATTCTTCTATGTTGTATTTTTGTTCTCATTGGTTTCAAAGAACATCTTTATTTCTCCCTTCATTTCGTTACGTACCCCGTAGTCATTCAGGAGCAGGTTCTTCAGTTTCCATGTAGTTGAGCGGTTTTGAGTGAGTTTCTTAGTCCTGAGTTCTAGTTTGATTGCACTGTGATCTGAGAGACAGTTTGTTACAATTTCTGTTCTTTTACATTTGCTGAGGAGTGCTATAGTTCCAAGTATGTGATCAATTTTAGAATAAGTGTGATGTGGTGCTGAGAAGAATGTATATTCTGTTGATTTGGGATGGAGAGTTCTGTAGATGTCTATTAGGTCCGCTTGGTACCAAGTTGAGTTCAATTCCTGGATAGCTTTGTTAACTTTCTGTTTCATTGATTTTTCTAATGTTGACAATGGGGTGTTAAAGTCTCCCATTATTATTGCACGAGAGACTAAGTCTCTTTGTAAATCTCTAAGGGCTTGCTTTATGAATCTGGGTGCTCCTGTATTGGGTGCATATATATTCAGGATAGTTAGCTCTTCGTGATGAATTGATACCTTTACCATTATGTAAAGGCCTTCTTTGTCTCTTTTGATCTTTGATGTTTTAAAGTCTGTTTTATCAGAGACTAGGTTTGCAAGTCTTGCTCTTTTTTTTTCCCATTTGCTTGGTAGATCTTCCTCCATCCCTTTATTTGGAGCCTTCATGTGTTTCTGCATGTGAGATGGGTCTCCTGAATACAACAAACTGATGGGTCTTGACTCTATCTAATTTGATGCTCTGTGTCTTTTAATTGAACCATTTAGTCCATTTACATTTAAGGTTAATATTGTTATGTGTGAACTTGATCCTGTCATTATGATATTAGTTGCTTATTTTGTTCGTTAGTTGATGCAGTTTCTTCCTAGCATTGATGGACTTTACATATTGGCATGCTTTTGCAATGGCTGGTACCAGTTTTTCCTTTCCATATTTAATGCTTCCTTCAGGATCTCTTGTAGGGCAGGCCTGGTGATGACAAAATCTCTAATCATTTGCTTGTCTATAAAAGATTTTATTTCTCCTTCACTTATGAAACTTATTTGGCTGGATATGAAATTCTGGGTTGAAAATTCTTTTCTTTAAGAATGTTGAATATTGGCCCCCACTCTCTTCTTGCTTGTAGAGTTTCTGCCAAGAGATCTGCTGTTAGTCTGATGGGCTTCCCTTTGTGAGTAACCTGACCTTTCTCTCTGGCTGCCCTTAACATTTTTTCCTTCATTTCAACTTTGGTGAATCTGACAATTATGTGTCTTGGAGTTGCTCTTCCCGAGGAGTATCTTTGTGGCGTTCTCTGTATTTCCTGACTTTGAATGTTGGCCTGCCTTACTAGGTTGAGAAAGTTCTCCTGGATGATATCCTGCAGAGTATTTTCCAACTTGGTTCCATTTTCCCCATCACTTGCAGGCACACCAATCAGACGTAGATTTGGTCTTTTCACATAATCCCATATTTCTTGGAGTCTTTGTTCATTTCTTTTTACTCTTTTTTCTCTACACTTCTCTTCTTGCTTCATTTCATTCATTTGATCTTCAATCACTGATATTCTTTCTTCCAATTGATCTAGTCAGTTACTGAAGCTTGTGCATTTGTCACATAGTTCTTGTGTCATGGTGTTCATCTCTATCAATTCGTTTATAGACTTCTCTGCATTGGTTATTCTAGTTATTGATTATTCCATTCTTTTATCAAGGTTTTTAGTTTCTTTGCGCTGGGTACGTAATTCCTCCTTTAGGTCTGAGAAGTTTGATCAACTGAAGCCTTCTTCTCTCAACTCGTCAAAGTCATTCTCCGTCCAGCTTTGTTCCATTGCTGGCCATGAGCTGCATTCCTTTAGAGAGGGAGATGCACTCTGATTTTTTTAATATCCAGCTTTTTTTGCCGTGCTTCTTTCCCCATCTTCGTGGTTTTATCTGCCTTTGGTCTTTGATGACAGTGACGTACTGATCGGGTTTTGGTGGGGTGTCCTTTCTGTTTGTTAGTTTTCCTTCTAACAGTCAGGACCCTCAGCTGCAGGTCTGTTGGAATTTGTTTGAGGTCCACTCCAGACCCTGTTTGCCTGGGTATCATCAGCGGAGGCTGCAGAAGATAGAATATTGCTGAACAGTGAGTGTTGCTGTCTGATTCTTTCTCTGGAAACTTCGTCTCAGGGGTGTACCCAGCCATGTGAGGTGTGAGGTGTCACTGTGCACCTAGTGAGGGATGTCTCCCACTTAGGCTACTCAGGGGTCAGGGACCCACTTAAGCAGGCAGTCTGTCCGTTCTCAGATCTCCACCTCCATGCTGGAAGAACCACTGCTCTCTTCAAAGCTGTCAGTCAGGGACTTTTACATCTGCAGAGGTTTCTGCTGCTTTTTGTTTAGCTGTTCCCTGTCCCCAGAGGTGGAATCTACAGAGGCAGGCAGGCCTCCCTGAGCTGTGTTGGGCTCCACCCTATTCATGCTTCCTGGTGGCATTGTTTACCTGCTTAAGCCTCAGCAATGGTGGGTGCCCCTCCCCCAGCCTGGCTGTCGCCTGCAATTAGATCTCAGACTGCTGTGTTAGCAATGAGGGAAGCTCCGTGGGCCTGGGACCCTCTGGGCCAGGTGTGGGATATAATCTCCTGGTGTGCCATTTGGTAAGACACTTGGTAAAGTGCAGTATTAGGGTGGGAGTTACCTGATTTTCCAGGTGTTGTGTGTCTCAATTTCCCTTGGCTAGGAAAAGGAATTCCCTTCCCCCTTGTGCTTCACAGGTGAGGTGATGCCTCACCCTGCTTCAGCTCTTGCTGGTCGGGCTGCACCCATGGACCGGCATCAACTATCCGACACTCCCCAGTGAGATGAACCAGGTACCTTAGTTGAAAATGCAGAAATCACTCATCTTCTGGGTCGCTCATGCTGGGAGCTGGAGGCTGGAGTTTTTCCTATTCGGCCATCTTGGGTGCCCCCCTATGTTTTTTTGTTTGTTTGTTTGTTTGTTTTTTTAATATTATGCCTTCACTTTATGAGATTTTCCTATTTTATTTTCTTAATTATATTATTTCAATTTTTACTTTAGTTTTAGTTATATAGAAGTAACAAACTTTATTGTAAAAAGACCAGAAAAGCATACTGTTTATGTCTCATATTTTTGGGTTCAGAAATACTTCCTTTATGATGGTCTTTAGATAAAACCTATTCAATGTCATAGAATTGGTACTTAGGTCCAGTGGGTCAGAGTGTTGACTCCATAGGTAGACTAGAGGATTAGAATATTTACTCTTCCATTACCATGGAGCTAGTTTCCTTATTTGACTATGAGGCTGTGATTTAATTTGTGTAAAGGATTATGACAACTTGGTGTATTTCATTCATTGCTCAGTTATAGTTATGATGGTTAGTTGTGGTTCAATTCAGAACATTTACATATCTCCTGGCACTCACAATTTTGCAGGCCATAATTTTTTCTTTTATTTACTTTATCAAGTATTCACCATATCATATTAAAATTGTATTTCCATTTGCAGGTAATTGATAGGTTAAGGAAAAGCTATACATTATTTTATAATTTAAAATTATGTATAATTAAAAATTAATACAATTTAAAATTCTGTTACTGATGCTGTTTAAATGTTTTTTAAAGACTAAATCATCTCAGATTCTTTAACTAGAAAATTAGATCAACATCCAAAACAAAACAAAAAGGAGGGGTAATAAGAATAAGTGGTCCTTAAGTAATGTTTATTATAGAACTGACATAGCTATGAGCACTTCACATGTACTAACATGCACTAACTCATTTAGTACAGTGACGCCGTGAGGTGGGTATTAATAATAATCTTCTTTCATCAGGTGAAGGGATTAAACCACAACAAAGATAACTAGGTTGAAATAGCTAGTAAGTGGAAAAATGGAGATTTGAATCTATACAGTCTTGGTCCAGAGTACCTGCTTTTATGGCATATTCTATTTTCACCAAATGACCATGGTAGAATTTCTTGGCCCACATACTCTTTCATAAATTTTCCACTACATATCAACATATGGAATCTCTTTCTCCTGGGCTGGTCTGTGTGCCTGCTTTTATAAATAATGTAGTGGCAGTGACATTACGGGACTTTTTTATTTGTTCTTTTAAAACTTGAATTGAATGTCTAGTTCATATTTGATTTTTCTTTGAGTCTATGTAGCTTTGACTCTGCATGCTCTGTGTGGGTATATGTGCATTTGTATGTTATGTATGTGTATGTCATTTAATTTCAAGATTGAGTTTCATACATCATGGTACTTTACTCTTAAATAATAGTTCATACATATTCTAAAAATGGAGATATTCTTATACATAATTATAATACAGTTATCAAAGAACACCTTGATGTAATACTTCTATGTAATCTAGTGTGCATATTCTGATTTTTTCAATTAAAAAATCTGATATGGTTTGACTGTGTCCCTACCCAAATCTCATCTTGAATTGTAGCTCTCATGATTCCCAACTGTTGTGGGAGAGACTCAGTGGGAGGTGATGCAATCATGGGGGCATGTCTTTCTCCTGCTCTTCTCGTGATGGTGAATGGGTCTCACAAGATTTGATGGATTTAAAAAGAGGAGTTCCCCTGCACAAGCTCTCTCTCTTTTTGCCTGCTGCTATCCATGTTAAGACGTGACTTGCTCCTCCTTGCCTTCCACCATGATTGTGAAGCTTCCCAGTCACGTGGAACTGTAAGTCCAATTAAACTTTTTTTTTTTTTTTTTTTTGGTAAATTGCCAAGTCTAGGGCAAGTCTTTGTCAGCAGCGTGAAAATAAACTAATACAAAGTCGAAATATGCTTTTTCTCATTTTCCCCCCTTAAATGCAAGGGATCTAACTTGCATTTACTTGCCACCTCTCTTTTGTCTCATCCGAAGTGGAACAAATTAAGTACATTTTTTTTCAGTGACATTTTTGAAGAAACACTTTGAAAACATTAGTTTTAAAGTCATCTTGGGGGTTTGTCTGATGTTTCTCATGAGTAGATTTAGATTATGTAATTTTGGACAAGACACAATGTAAGCGATTTTCTGTTTTGATTGTATGACATCTGAAGGCACATGATATCCATTTACCACTCATTGGTGATACTCATTCTGTTTATTTCATCAAAATCTTGTAGAATTTCTTCACTGGATAGTTACAGTATAAGATCAAGAAAATAACTGCTTTTTTTTGAAACATTTCCTCTACATGTAACGTCAATCGGTAATTTTTATCATAACAATTTTTTCTCAGCTTAGTTGCAAAAAGATGAATTTCCAACTTAGGCACTTCCCAATTTGCCTCTGGCAGTTGACATTTCATGACAAGCAAAAGCCCTTCCTTCTTCTTCTCTATGATTAACTGTTTATCTATCAATTATCTATATCTATCATTATCATTATCTATCATGTGTTTTCTATCTATTAGTATCAGTACAAAGGAATAGATTTATTTTTTTCTTTGTAATGTTTTATGATTTATTATTTTACTTACTTTTTTTGATTTTCAACTTGTACAACATTTGGCTAATTTGTCTCACTTCAGTGACAATTTAAGAGAGAAGCAAGGTAAATGTATATAATTAGGGCTGTCATTTAGACCTGATCATCATTGCACACTAACTTTTTTTAAATGTTTAAAACATCTAACTAAATAACCTAGTTTTTAGATATATTCAGGTCATATAATTCCCTTTAATTTTAATGATCATGACCAAAGTAAAATAAGCTGTTCAATTTATTTTTGGTCTCCAAAATGAGTAATATATCACCACAATTCACCCAGATAGCCTAACATTTTACAGACAGCAAGACATGTATTCATTTTTGACACTGTTATTTAAAATATGTGTTCAGAAATTTCAAAATTCCACAACCAATATATATATTTTATTTCTAGGGAGTGCCAAATGAAAAAGAGAATTTATTTAGTAAAACTTAACTTTTTTCAAAGGGAATTATCTATTTATTCATTAATTCATTCCCTGGCATTTTAAAATTCTGATGTATATTCATAAGTAATAATTCAAGTTTTTGGACTATACCACATAGAACCAATGTGTTTTCAGTTGGCTGCTTCTCTGTATCCTATTTGAAAATGTTCACAGCTGTATTAACTACACAAATTCGTATTTTCAACTTTAGAATGACAAAATCTTGTAAAATAGCATCTTTAATGTATGAAGGCTGAAGTTGGAAAATAAGTCAAATTTTTATTGATTATATTCCTATAATAGTTTATATGATTTTTTCAAGGCTATGTAAAGTGAAAGTGATTGTGAATATAGAGTTGAGTTTGTTAGTATGAGGTTGACAATGTGATTGAAAAGAAAAGTATCATTACATTTTTATTTGTTTTTGAGAGAAGCAGAATTAGGCAAATATATATTAAGGGATATAATGTTGAAAAAATTAATAAAAGATGTCACAAATACATATATTTACACAATTATATATAAGAGAAGAAACAAAATGTCAGTAACCTATAGCCTAATAAACATATGTGAATGTAAGAGTGGAGGTACAAGCAGTTCCAGGAAATTTGCAATCCAGCTACATATTGCAAGAAATGTAGCACATGATATAGGAAACACAGTAGATTGTTGAGACTACTACTCCTGCCAGTAGGAGCAGTTATGAGGTCAGAAGCAATTATTCATTTATCAGAGAGAGAAAAATAAGAAGGAAAGTATAATAGAAAAGTTAAGAGATATGGAAGACAAATTAACAGTCTATTACATGTTTCTTTTAATATCACAAATGTTGAATGAGAGAATGAGACAGAAGTGATTTGTGAGGATATAACAAGAAGAAAACAATAACATTTCAGACCAGAAACTGAGTTTGTCACCAGAGAACAGTTACTAAGGAAAATTATAAAGGACTATGTTTTAAATAAAGGGAAAATAATCAGAGGAGTACTTGACAAAGTGATATCAGATAGAAGATATCAATACAAAAAGAAATAAACAAAAATCTTGTAAACATTAAGATAAATCTGTAAATAAATATATCTGTTTGGGATTTAAAAGTGTATAGTATGTTAATATACAAGAAAGAACTTACACATAATTTGAGAGGTAAGTAAAGGGATGTATATTGCACAATATACGTATTTTTTAATTTAGGAGACTAATGGTGTTAATTAACCATGACTTTGATAATTTTTAGAAGAATGTTGTAATTTCTAGAATAATTACTGAAAGAATAAAATTACTTGAATAACTGCAAGAATACAAAAAGGAAAAAAATGAGTTACAAAAAATAGCCAATTTGAAAGATGCTAAAGGGTTAGAGAAAAAGAAAAAAAAGAACAGACATGACAAAGGGAAAACACAAAAATAAAATTATTGATTCTACAAGCAAATGAAAATAAGAAACATAAATAGACGAAATGCTTAGAGGAAATTTAAAGTCACCTACTTGGGGGAAATGTATTAAAATGTTGTGAATAGGAGACCTATGCAAAACATAAAGATGTTAAAAGGATGGAAAAAATAGAAAAAAACTAACAGAAGACAAAAAGTTACAGTATTAATAGCAGAAAAAAATGAAATGTAAGGTAGATTACATAATTGGCAATAAAGATGTCAATTTAGAATAAACATTTCAATACACCAAACAAATATGATAATTTCAAATTTGTAAAAATCTACTGGTATTGCCTCGACATGTATGTACTAGTTTCCTAGTACTGCCAAAACAAGTACCACATACTGTGGTTTAAAACAACTGAAACTTAATGCCTTAAAGTTTTTGAAAATACAAGTCTAAAATCAAGATATTGGCAAGGTTGTCTCCTTTTGGATGTCCTGAGGAAGAAACTCTCAATGCTTTCTCTGGGTTTCTGTTGGTTGCTGTCAATCCTTGGCATTCCTTTGCTTCTAGTTCACCTATCTAATCTCTGTCATCACACAGTGTACTCCCTCTGTGTCTTAGTGTCTGTGCTTTCTCTTCTTGTGAAGCTACTAGTTATTCAATCAGGGCCCATCATAATCCAATAATATCTCATTTCAACTGATTACATCTGAGCAGACTCCTTTATTTTCAAATAAGGTCATATTCTGAAGTTCTAAGTGGACTTGGATTGTTGGAGAACAATATTCAAAATAGTAATAAATAAAAATAACTACAAGGAGAAATAGACAAATACACAATAATACACCCAACTTCAACACATCTATCTTGGTCATTAATAGAAAAAACGACAAAATATCAGTAAGCTTACACAAATTTAAACAATATATTTTTAAGACATACATAAACTAATAATGAATATTGGCCATATCCTAAGTCATAAATCAAATATAAACAATTTCAAAAGATTAAAATCACATTTGGCATAGTAGAGCCAAAAGTTAAATTTCCATCCATTTTTGTTTTACATTACAAAATTTACATGGCATAGGAAACATCCATTTCTGTATGTATTTATTTTAAGTGATTTATTTAATCAAACTTAATTGGTGCATATTTTGAGTGCTCTTATAAAATTATTTTTTTCTATTTTAATTTTTAAGTGTCTTTTTGAGATTTTCCACTCCAGTAATTAATATTGAGAGTTAATATTTTCTGGTTATAATGATATTTTATCAAGATTTAAAAGGTACTAACAAAAAGCAGTATTTAATTTTTTTGAATTTTAATTATTATATGTACATATATATTCTTATAGCAAGACTATAAGATCTATATATCTGTATACATGTACATGAATATATATTCCAGTTAGATTCTAGTTGTTTATTACATTTTTCACATTAGCTCAAGAAAAAAATAATAACTTTATCAATTGTCTTTTTCAATTTAATTTCTCTTTAGATTTTATTTATCCCCATAGAGCTCAGGCTTGTTTAATTGTCACATCAGGAAAAATAATCTTTTGAATTAAACATATATTATTTTATTTTAATACCTTCTTATTAATAAGTAAAGTAAAAAGATGTTTTTCTTGACACTGTGATTGTTATTTTCTAAGAAATATAATTACAGCTTTGATTTTTCTTATGCCATCAGTTTTCACTAGTATTGTTTTAGAATTTTTTCAAATGAATATTTTCTTGAACAATTAGTTCATTTTGTTTCATTTTAGAAAATATGGTTGTTGCTTTTCATAATGTATTGAATTTTCTTCATAATATTAAATGTGATATAACTTTATGAAAGTTCTAAGATTGCACTAGAGCAAGGCTATACACTACATAATGTATTTTAAATATTGAATATAATGTTTTTAAAAATGATTTTAAATGAATTAAAAAATTTAAAATTATTGTTACTGTTATGCAGTCATAAATCGCTTAATGATGGAAGTACATTCTCGGAAGTGCATTAACAGGCAAATAAGTCATTGTGCAAACACCAGAGAGTGTACTTACATAAACCTTGGTTCTATAATGGTATAGTAAAATATGGTATCATAATCTTATGGAATCATTATCCTATATGTGTTCCACTGTTGACCAAAACGTTATTATGTGGCATACAACTATATAACAAATTTTAATAATTTGTAACTGAGATTTTGAGAACTTTGTAACTACATCTCACTTCTATTATTTTTCTTTCTTTTTCGCCTTGATATTAATTCATTTAAAAATTACATATTTATAAGTGCATTTATTATTTGTAGAAAAAATTTGAATTTTTTGCTTGTCATGAACTATTACTTCATTAACTTCACAGACCTATTTAATAAGAGATATTTAAAAATGGTATGCCCACTTTGAAACTATAATACCTTGTTTAACATAGGTTCTTACAAGGGAGAACAGAGGAAAGCAGAAGAATAGTAGTTATACCAGGTATGCTGACCACCTTCCATTTGTCCGCCATATCTGCACTCCACTCTGCCCTGGGTTCTGGGAGGTACACTGTGTGTAGTCCTTAGTTCCTCCTCCCCTCTGGCTCTCTGACTTTGGTTTAGGTCTGCCCAATGGGAAATACCTAAAGAATATAAGAAAAAAGGCCGGGCGTGGTGGCTCACGCCTGCAATCCCAGGACTTTAGGAGGCCGAGGTGGGCGGATCACGAGGTCATGAGATCGAGGCCATCCTGGCTAACACGGTGAAACCCTGTCTCTACTAAAAATACAAAAAACTAGCCGGGCTAGGTGACGGGCGCCTATAGTCCCAGCTACTCGGGAGGCAGGAGAATGGCGTGAACCCGGGAGGCGGAGCTTGCAGTGAGCCAAGATCGCGCCATTGCACTCCAGCCTGGGCGACAGAGTGAGACTCCGTCTCAAAAAAAAAAAAAAAAAAAAAAAAAAAAAAAGAATATGAGGAAAAAAAAAAAATACAGACTGAGGTTGAAGGTATCCTTTAAGGTTGCCCCTTAGTGGCAATCCTGTATCTGTTCACCTGTCCTCTCCTTTAAGCTGAAGAGTGTTAATTTTGACCTGCTGTTCTCAGCCACGTAGTACCGCATCGTTCTTTAAGGTCTTTCTCACACCGTGCCCGTAAGTTTTTGTACATGATCTATTTAAAACAAAACAAAGCAAAGAAAAAAAATAAAAATTGAGAAAAGAAAACCCAACTCTTCAAAGGTTTGAACTTAATTGGATGTACCATCTGTTTCTGATTAGGACACTGACTGATATACCGAGAAGTTTTCTTGCAATACCAGGAAGTTTTCTTGCAATTGACAGTCTCATGGAAACTATCCAATTCTTAGGAGTCATATATTTGATGATCAGTCAGCTCCATGTTTACTGAGAAGAGGCACAATGTAGATCCACCATCTGGGCTCTCTTTTTAGTATGAATAGTTAGAGAGTTACTTTGCTCTTATATGGATGCCAAAGTTGAGTATTACCACAATCCCAAACACATGTGTTTTCCAAATAATTTTAATTCCTTTAATGGTGTTTATGTGTTATATGGGGAAAAAAAATGAAATAACATCCTTCTGTATTAAAGATCAATATTTGGTCTTGATATTTGGTAAGATTCTGGAAGAGAGATTTGCCATTTAAGCCATCAAATTTAGGAAGTGATCAGAAAGAATAAGATGGGCCAATCAATGAGTCAAGAGAAAATAAAGCAACGGAAGGGGAATAAAAAAGAGCTCTAATTATTGAAAAAAGAAATAATATTTTAATGCAAGACAATGAACATCTTTAGGAAAGACTGAAGAGGATGAAAAACTGTTTTGACAAAAGTGCAGAACTTAAAGCATTAACTATGGAAAGTGATTAATTTATTTCTAGTACAACATCATTAGTATTCAAAAAGTGTAATTAAATGAGCACAAGGCAGTTAGCTCCCTTAATTATGAGTTGGATTAATTCTGAATGGGAAAATGTTTTTTTATTAGATAATTTAGAAACAAATAATTTACCATGTACTGATAAGTAAAAGATACACCAAGGACTTCTCACTGTGATTTTAAAAACAAAAAGTTTTTCCTTTTGGAACCTGTATTTATGGGCTTTATGCTTCACAAACACTTTCAGGAATTTACACTTGAAGGAAAACCTAACAAACTGAAACAAAATGATGAGTGTTTTTGTTACCATTATTATTTTTTCTTTCTGTATACAGCAGAGAGGCAATCTGACTCTTTTACGTAGTTTTAAATTTAGAATAAATGAATTTATCAAATGCATGTGGAACTAGCAACCTGAGACTTAGTCTTTTCAAAATATAATATAAAAAAGATACATAGATGTGTTTTAGTGAACATAGTACACACTTAAAAATACGTTTTCTCAACTACTTAGAATGACTTATATTTGACATCTCTAGTTTTTTTAAAAAATAAATCAGCCTAAAACATGAACAGCTACATGCCTCTCATCCACATATCAGGCCACAGTGAACTACCATGTCAATGATCATTTTCCAATCACATATTCATTTCATTAAATAATAGTCAGAAAGATTTCTGAGAATAACTTCTCTATATTCGATTTTTAAAAATAGTTTAGGTCAAAACATATAGAGAAAATAGAGCCTGATCTCATTAAATTCAAAAATATATTTCTGGCAAGGGTTAGCTTACAACAATATTGGAAACTTGTTAAGGTAATTAAGAATAATTATATGACACTTTAAGCAGTTCCAAGGTAAGGGCCAGCAAGAATATTTTTTTATCCGAAAAAGTTAAACCCATGCATATAAAGAATTTTGTTGTGTACGTGTGTGTACACACACAATTTTGTTTGTACATGCTTGGACATAACCTTGCTTGTATTGAAGAAGGAGAAAGGGAGTGATAAAATGAAAAGCCATCACAGAAAAAACACAATATAACAAGTGAGGCAAAAATTAAAATGGAAAAATGTCAGAGGAAAGTTAGATGCCATTTTGGGTATGTTGTATACCTAAATTCCGATATAGATACATCATAATTGATTAAATCACTATGATTACTAGAAATTGAAGTTTTAGCCTTAACCATAAAGTATATTTTACTTAAATTTTCTGCCTTATATGCATTTGCATTTTATCTAATTTAATAAAAGATTATTTTTTAACTTATCTTTGTAAAAGTTCCAAGTAGATTGCTTTTCCCAGCTCTCTGTCAGTCATAACATTCTTCCCAAAATGTTTAAAAGTATCAGTCTGACAGGTTTTTGTTTGTATGTTGGTTTCCTGGTGATATGTATCCTGAAGTTATCCACCCTCCTGACTCAAGCAATATCAAAAGCTATGTAGGTCTGTTTCACAGATGTCTTTCTAGGGATTTGTTTTTCTATTGTTCAAGAAAATCCCTTTGCCCTCTTTTCTACTGGAATTACTGAATCTATTTCCTGAATCTATTATGTTCCTATTTCTCATTAGTACTGTTTTCATGGAGTATATCCCCTAGGAGCTTCTGGGGAAAGGGTACATAGGAGGAAGGTTTTGAAATGCTACATGTACAGAATATGTTTGTTATTTTGCTTTAAATCCAATGGATAATTTGGCTAATGTAGAATTCTAAACTTTCTCAGAATTTAAAGGACATTTTTTAAAAAATTACTATTTCCAAAATTTATCTTCTAAAGTTAATATGATTTTGATTTTTATTTATTCATATTTTTACTTTCTAGTGGTTCTTTTGTATCACTATCTATGGAAGCTTTTATAACTTTTCTTTATCTCAATGTTCTGATTTGTTTTGGTCATGTGTTTTGTTCTGTATTTTTAAAATTATTTTTGTTGGTTTCTAAGTAGGTAAGTTTTATTCTGAGACATAGTCCTCTATAATTTTTTAATAACCAACTACTCTCCAATTTCTCCTTTCTCTCCTTTGAAAATCTCATGATTAGGTATTAGATCACCAGAATTAAGCATGATTTTCCTGTATTTTCTCACAAAATTTTCTGGCAAAATGTGTGGAAATACATGTGCATACCTGTTTAATAAAATGTTTCCTGATATAAAGGATATATAGCATACAAATTACATACAGTAAAATATAACATACTCAGTCTTAAATTCCAAATAGCAATATATTCTCACAGAATGACTTCATTGACTTTTTTTCAGAATTTTTTTCTCTGCATTCAACTTATGGCTGCAATTAACAAATACGATTATTGGTTGATATATTCATTTACTTTAATAAGTACAACAACAGCGAAACAACAAAGACATATATTAGGAACCTCACTCATTCATCAATGGCATATGCTATTTCTTTATTGGAGTGGATCATCTGAAATACTGAAAGAATAGTTCCTCAGTTTTTGATTCTACTCATAGTGTAAAACTATGATAAATTTTAAGCATAATTTACACTTTTAACATTTTATATTTTAAGAAAATCTATAGACATTTCATAAAACAATAAATCATGCCAAGGTTTATTGTGTTTGCCAATTTATATGATATAAACATTTCCTGTAGGATCAATTTCAAGCTACAACCTGAGAATACTGAATGGGGAGGTGGAAAGAGACGTGTTATATCTCATTATTAATAGAATTTCCTATCTACTGATGTCACAGGATCCTTAGGATGCCGCTTTTCCAGCCAGAAGTCTTTGTGGCCGGTGACACCTTTACCCGAGTTTTACTTAGGTCTGCTGGGCTCATTCTGCCCAGTAGACGCGACAGGCTGTCCTTGGTGCAGGCTGTGCTTCGCTCAGGCTACCAGCCCGGATCCCATGCCTGCCAAGGGTGAGCCAGGTGCGGAGTGGCAAGGGTTATGTGAGTGAGTGTGGGGCCCGGCCGCAGCACACAGCCAAGTGTGCCAGCTGTGGCAGGGGTGGCAGTTCCAGGCACCAGCACAGGTGCCAGTTTAGTGCAAGGCTATGGCTGGACCAGGTGTACTGAAGAGGCTTCCACCGCCACCACTGGGGAACACAGTGGTGCCCAGAAGTTTGAAGGTGCTGAGAACCACAAAGCCCTAAAGTGGGTGTCAAAGCCCTGGCTTGGGGAGACCCTAGGTCTTGGCTCCCCAAAGGGCTGCCGTTCTTCTCTCCTTCTCATTGACCACAATTTGGCAAGCTGCGAGCATACTTCAGTCTGTTTGTTACAGCTCTTTCTGTCCTGCCATTCAGTGGGTCCCAAGTTCTTGTCCCACATCCAGAAAGAATGAGATATGTGGACAACTAGAGGGTAAGTAAGATGGAGAGGAGCTCGACTCAGGAAATCCAAAGTGGGTACCTCCTTTCAGCAGGCAGCTCAGCCTGACGAGTGTCCCGCTCTCGGCAGAGAGGAGACCTGAAGTGAGTAGCTTCTTCCCACAGCTGGTAGTCCCTGTATCTGAGTCTGGCAGATTCCAGGGTTTTTATGGGCTTAGAAGGGAGGAAGTGTATGCTGGTTGGGCCTTGGGTGGCCATGGTTGAGCCCAGAAAAAACACTCTAAGTTCTCACTCCCAGCCACAGCCTCCACCGGTACCTGGCAGCCCAGCCCCCAGGGTTCAGGCTGTCCCCAGCTTGAAGGTGAGGTTTCACCAGTGACCCACCCCTTTCTGCTTAGGGACCCATCCCTTTCTGTCCATGAACATTAACATGTCTTTCTCCTGCCATCAACATGCTTTCCACAATACCCAGACTGTTTGTGCTAAGGGGTGCCTGCATGCCTGGGATGAGCTGCTCTCAACAATTGCCCCCGCCCCAACACACCACTCCTCCTTTCCCCATTCATCTGCACCCAAAGTCTGGAGGGAGCCAAGGTGCCAGGGAGCTGGAGTTTCAGTGTCGCCCCAAGCATGCACACACCCAGCCAGGTCATGACAGCACCTGGGATCGGCCACTACTTGGCTTCACACAAGAGCGGGTGCCGGAAGCAGGGAGAGGTCAGGCGGTGGGAGCAGGCACTTACAAGCCTGCAGTGGCAGGGGCTTACTGGGCCCCCAAGAGCTCAGGGATACCCAGATCTGGAGCCACGGCTTGGCAGGGGGAGCTGTGCCCAAGAGTACAGGACTCCCACCCCATTAACTCAGTAGAAGGTGGGGCTCCCACTTGTTCCTGGCTGGCACCAGCCCTGCAGAGCGTGCAATCCAAGCAGCACATCCCTCACTTCCGCCAGTGTCTTCAGAGCAGCTCTTCCAAATGGGCTGCTGCTGTCGTCACAGGAACAATAGATTTAAGTAACATCACGAGCATATATAACAAGAAAATGCATTAAAATAATTAGGAATTGATAAGTTTGAATATCTTTTGTTGTTTAAAATATGATTTATTTAACACTAACTTTATAATTTATTATTTAACCATAGCTCACAAAATTTCATGAAATTTGAAGAAGTGGTTTTTATGAGCTAATACAGTTGGCTCCCACCCAATACTATCACTGATGTTTCTTTTACTTTTATGTGTTCGTTAACAGCATTTGATTTCTAAATGCTCTTAGATGATTTCTAAATGTTTATATTAGTATTACTAGCAGTTTCATTATTATGTGTAATTTGTATGTTATAGTTGTTTTATCACTGAATTTTTGGTTCTGATTGATTTTGTTATTGTTTCATTGTGCCTGTTTTATTCTTGTCCCACATTAGAGATTTTTGTCAAGTAATTGGTGATTCTTGGGGGTTTGTTAAGGTAAAAAGTGCAATTTGATGAGAGAGACTGGCATCTCTGTGTGCATGCACTGTATAGGGATTGCTGTTTGAAAGGCTTCTCTGTAAGGCAATGAAGGAGTAAGCTGCCTGTTTTATATAAAGATCTACAAATGTCAGTATCTAAAGATTTTTTCATCTGGGCTGCTCATTTAAAGTTTCAACATTATCCAGTACGCTAACATTTGTCAATTTGCTTTTATTTACAATATTTTATTCTATTGTTATTTAATGTGTTCTTCACTTAGTCATTTGGAGTTTATGGTTTTTTAAATACATTACTCTCATTTAGTTGTATTTTTTGGAGAACTGAAAATAAATGTGTGCTTTCCATCTGCCATGTTTAGCAAAGATTGTCCAATTTATCTTCTGTTTACTTTATTCTAGATTTGTCAGCACCGCTCTACTGAAACAGATCTTTTTTGAGGTCAGATTGTCTGTTGCCAAATACAGTGGATACCTCTTTGCCTCCAGTTTCCTTGATCTTTTGACAATATTTGGCACAATTTACTATTTTCAGCCTCTTGAAATGTATAGATTATATGACACTGTTTTTGTTTTGTTTTTTAATTTTCTTGCTAACTCCTAAATGATGTCTGTTTTTTTCATTTAAGAAAATTCTGCCCCCACTATTTTTCTCTATGGAAATTTAATTCACATCAGTGTTTAGGAACATTGAAGACAATTCTCAAATCCCCAGCCTTATACTTCTGTAAACTCTACACAGCATGGTGCTTCCAAACCGTATCAGTTGATGGACTTCACAACACTTTTTTATTTCTCATTCACCCTTAACGCACCCAATGAGATTCACCTTTCAAATCCAAAACCTGGCAATCAATCCTGATTCTTCTCTCTCCATAACTCACATAACTGCAAGTCCCATTCAGTCTATCTTCTAATATATAGATAGCACCCACTCATCACTTACCCACACTCTTGCAACTAAACACTTATTGTTCACTCTTGCTCCTATATCAACAATTTATTTCTTTTTCTATATCTTACATTATCATGAAATATTCTTAAACATGACATAGAAGATTCAGCACTGTTTATCTAAACTCTAGCCAGCTCCCCAAATTTCTCCTTTTCCTCTGCTCAATTCCTCAGAAAGATCAATTTTCATTTTTTTTTCTTAAATATATTGTACTATTTCTTTCAGGATTCTGTATATGGACTTTGTTAATTCTACTTTCTCTGCTTGTAATTCTCTTTTCCCCACTCTTAGAATGACTACAAAACATTTTATCTTTCAAGATTCAGATCACTTAAGCGCAGGGACTATTCTTAACCACCATGTTACTTTTTTCCTTCCTAGAATTTATTATTACTGATAATTGTTTGACCTTGGCATCTCTCATGTGTGGGCTCCAGTTTCTCTGGCTTTAACAAAAGTGTTGGGCTATGTGAACTCTAAAACTGTTGCAGTCTCATATTCCTTTATCTTACATGCCTTTCTTTAGCTGTGTCTGGGTTTCTAGACCCAGACTACATTAACATTTACTATTTCATGTCAATAGTATAAATTTATGTTTCTGCTTTTCCCTTTCCTAGTTTGAAATATTAAATAAATATGTTATCATCAGTAGATTAAATATTAACTGCATCAAGAATGAAGAATCAATATTTTCTGTGTCTAATTTATTTTCTGTTTTACAGAGAAAGGTGAGGAGGGGCCATCAGGTGATAACAATGAATCAAAATTTGCGGCATATTATCAGAGCTATAGTTTTGGTTTATTTTATTCATCTTAAACATCTTTGGCAAAAAATGCTGCAATCAAAATGATACTAAATATCAATATGCACTTATTTCATTTCAATCTGCAACCAACATTCCTAGTTTATAATATGTAATATATTTTATTTATTTAAGTGCAGAAATAATTTTTGGTAAATCTCTTTCTAAGAGGGAAGATATTTATATATTCTATATGAAAAATGAATGAAGTTTACATGTAAAAAATAGAAAGAACATTTGTAAGATTTCTATAATATTTGTAAATTTGCAGAATGTTTGTAAATCAAGGCAACTTAAAATTTATGACAATGAAAAAATTGGAACACCATGCTGCTTATTTTCAGCCTTTTTCTTCCTTTGCACACTTTTTAGTCAACTTCAAAAAAATTAAAATCACACATAAAATTATAAAGTATAGAATATATTAGAATAATTTCCTCAAAACCTTATATTGGGCATATGCATCAAAATCAATTTTTAGAATAATGTAGTGCTGAATAAATGGTTTCAACTCTGCCTTGCTTTGCCCTTGTAGCTGCGATGGCATTGCCTTGTGAAGAATTCCCAAATCGTGAGTCAACGGCCATATCCCAATAAGGATCCAAAGGCTGAACAAAGACTTCTTATTGGAAGGCTTAAAAAAAATAAAATCAGTTTCTTCATGCATAAGGAAAAAAGAAGTAATGCCCTTCATGGCAAACTGCTGTAGAGTGTCATCTTGATACTATTTAAAATGAAGTTTTAAATTCATTCTTTATAGGAATGATGATAGAAATGTACCCTGAAAATTGTAATATAATGTTCAGGAGGCAGAAGCCATGCCTTTAAATATTCAGGTCTTATACCAGTAACACACTAACTTTAAAACAGAAATACTACTCAGATTTAGTTGCATCACAAGGTTTGTTTTTGCTCTTCTCAAACTTTTTAATTTTGTCTCTTAGCTTATTCTTGGTTGAACAATGTTTCCTTTGATCAGCTTTGGATGCCTCTAAGAGATTAGAGTGATTTGCTTGCTCTCAAAGAGACATGCGCTGTGCTTCCCTTAAAAAGGAAGCTGCAGATGTGAATGATTTTAAAGGTCTTTATCCAAATCAGTTTCTTTCCCCCGTCCTTCTCTTTCTGCAGGAGGAAAATCAGTCATGTCCATACAAAATCACAATTCCATTAACCTTTCAGCTACTGCTGAAACATGGTTGTACTAAGGTCCCTAACATTATATATGTCAGAAATTGGCTGGCATATCCTTTATAAGACTCTCTTGTAATATCGACTATTTCAGATAGTTCGTAGTTTTGTTACATGAGAATATTAAAGTGCAGCACAACTTTGACTTTTAGAATTAATACCTGAACTTGAAGTTCACTGGAGAGGTGAGGAGCAGCAAAGGTGCGTGCACACACACACACACAGTTTTATTTCTCTTATGTTACACTTTGTAAAACTTAAAATTTCTTATGTTTAAAGTTCATGGAAAGACAACAAAGAGAAGAGTAGTGAATGTTACTCAAAACATATAAATGTATTCTCTTTCACCCTCACTCTTAGAAATGATAGAAATATGGGTAAATTGAGCCCATGAGACAGCACACTGTAGCAAATAAGAATGAGAACTCTACAATCTGATTGCTTAGTGTCCACTCTATCTTCACATTTTATAAAACATGTAGCTTGGGGAATATAACAACTTTTTTTGTGTATCAGTTTTCCTGATTGCAAATGCGTATAAAACTGACTAACATAGTTATTGCAATGATTGAATTAGTCAATATTTACATAGAAAATAACAAGCATTCACTATATGGTAAAAGCAATTATATTTACTCATAGATTCTAAAAAAAAGTCATTGAAAAAACTAATGTAACTTTTTAAATAATGAGCAATAAATATCTATTATAAAAGAACAAGGCCAGGAGTGGTAGCTCACGCCTGTAATTCCAGCACTTTGGGAGGCCAAGGTGGGTGGATCACTTGAGGTCAGGAGTTCAAGACCAGCCTGACCAACATGGTGAAACCATGTCACTACTAAAAATACAAAAACTAGCCAGGCATGGTGGTGTGTGCCTGTAGTCCCAGCTACTTGGGAGACTGAGGCAGCAGAATCTCTTGAACCTGGGAGGCGGAGGTTGTAGTGAGTCAAGATCACACCACTGCACTCCAGCTTGGGCGACAGAGTGAAATTCTGTCAAAAAGAAAGGCAGAAAGAGAAGAAAGAGAAGAAAGAGAAGAAAGAAAGAAAGAAAGAAAGAAAGAAAGAAAGAAAGAAAGAAAGAAAGAAAGGAAGAAAGGAAGAAAGGAAGAAAGGAAGAAAGGAAGAAAGGAAAGAAAGGAAAGAAAGAAGAAAGAAAGAAGAAAGAAAGAAAATAAAGAAGGAAAGAGAGAAAGAAAGAGAAAGAAAGAAAGAAAGAAAGAAAGAAAGAAAGAAAGAAAGAAAGAAAGAAAGAAAGAAAGAAAGAAAGAAAGAAAGAAAGAGAAAGAAAGGGAAAGGAAAGGAAATGAGAAGAGAAGAAGGAAGGAAGGAAGGAAAGAAGGAAGGAAGGAAGGAAGGAAGGAAGGAAGGAAGGAAGGAAGGAAGGAAGGAAGGAAGGAAGGAAGGAAGGAAGGAGCTTACAATATAAAGTATAAGACAGGATTTCTGAGATCATTTTAGAATAAATAACAACATTTCTCAAAATTAAATTCACTCTTTTTGAATTTGATAATATTACCACATTACAACTCAAATTACAGAACATTGAGCCACACTAGATTATGATATTTGTTTATCAGACACTCAATGAATGAATTATTTGCAGTGAAGAAAATTGAATGGATTCAGAAGGAAAGTGTAAGGAAAAGCAGATACAATGGTTCAGAGAAATATGAGTTTTGCAAATATCCTGTAATCCAATATGTGATGTTTTCTCTTTCCTGTATTTTCAGAAATTTTATTCATAGGCTTCATCTTCTTATCTAACGTATTTGGTTAGAATAATTCCCTTGTTGAAAGAAAACTAAAACCTATCATTGTTTGTACTTCTTCATGCTACCACTGTCTTTTTGCTTTGAATAAAAAACAATTTAAAATATGATTAATATCTACATTTCCTCTTTAAATCTCAATAATTCTATTTTCAATACAAAAATTTTATTGAAATTACTTTCTTCAAGGTTACCACTTATTTCTTCCAAATTGAATAAAAAGTTTTCCATTTTTATTATTTGTTTGTGTTTTCCTTTCATCTTTTAGCTATCTGTAAGAGTTGGCTGGGCAACAGCTGATCTTGATCATCTGGGTTCCCAATATTGATGAGTATGTCATTGTACTGGTTTGTCTCTTGTTCCGTGACTATGATTACTCCTCTATCTCATTGTTCCAGACTCTTTGTGTCCTCTGAAGCCCTTAGTGCATGCAAAATCCACCAACATTACAGATGTAGGACTCCGTGTTTTGTTTAACGAATTAGTTTTTCTTTGCATTGTATAGTATTATTACTTCATCTGTCACATCTATGCAAAGAATGAGAATGTCCTCAATACTTGTTATGACAGCCAGTACATAGAGTGGTAGATGGAGTGATTTAGTGGATAAGAGACCGGTGCTTTTTTGGTAAGAAAGGAGATACAGATGTAAACAACTTTTGTCCAAATCATCTCTTCTTCCTTCAGGAGGAAAATCAGTAAACAGAAATGATAAATAATGACCCATTACTGCCTAAAATTCACTAATTTCAAAATAGAATATATTATTCCCTTTTTCTGTAACTGGCTCTGTGTTTTTCCGAGAGACTCAAGCTTTAAACTTAGAGTAACTTTCAGGTCTTCCCTTTTTCTGTCATATTTTATGAAGGCAATTGAAAATCAGTTTACCATGAATGCATATCCTATATTACCGAAATTTTAATTGTAGCTAATATGGATTGAATTGTGTCCCTCAAAAGTTATGTTGAAGTCCTAACCTCTAATACCTCACAATGTGACTTTTTTGGAAATGGAGTCATTGCAGATTTAATTAGCTATGTCAAGATGAGGCCATACTTCTGTAGAGTGTACCCTTAATCCAACATAACTAATGTCTTTACAATAAGAGGAGAGACAGAAACACAGGGAGAATCCTGTGTGACAGCAAAAGGGAGGATTGGACTGATGTGCCTGCCAGTCAAGGGATGCCAAGGATGTATGGCCACCAACAGAAGTTAGGAAGAGATAATGAAGGTTGTCTTCTAGAGACTTCAAGAAAACGTGATTCTACCAACACCATGACTTTGGGTTTTTATTCTCCAGAGTCTTGCAGCAATAAATTTCTGTGTTTAAGCTACCTAGTTTGTTATACTTTTCAGTGACAGCCCTGGGAAAGTGATATAATGACATTTCTCATTTCTCAATCACTAAATATATGTGAGCCCACATAGTGTTCTTGACTTTCTATTGAAAGTTATCCACTTGTTCAGTTTCTAATTGCAGTTATGTTTATTTTTCTGTGTATTTTTATCAGTTGTATTAGATACAGTGCATATATCTTGAAGCTCTAATATTACATGAATACATATTTAGCTCTTCTTGATGAATTGACTGCATTACTGTTATAAAATGATTTTTATATCCCTTGTGATATTCTTTTCTCTAGAACCAAATTAACATTCCAGTTTTTGTTTGATTAATGTATATTTATCCTGATATATTTTTATACCATGATAGTAATATAGTATATTTCCTCCATTATTATAATCTGTGTGTGTTTGTGATCTAGTCAACATATGTTGGTGTCACCTTTTTTTTTAAATCTAATATGATAATAACTTCTTTTAATTGAGATATCCAGACCATTAAGTTATTGGTGGTATAGTTCATTTTAAATAAATCACTTTGCTATGTATTTTCTTTTCTTTCTTTCTTTTTTTTTTGGAGACAGAGTCTTGCTCTGTCACCCAAGCTGGAGTGCAGCGGTGCAATCTCGGCTCACTGCAAGCTCCGCTTCCTGGGTTCAGGCCATTCTCCTGCCTCAGCCTCCTGAGTAGCTGGGACTACAGATGCTCATCACCACGCCCAGCTAATTTTTTGTACTTTTAGTAGAGACGGGGTTTCACTGTGTTAGCCGGGATATGGTCTTGATCTCCTGACCTCGTGATCTGCCTGCCTTGGCCTCCCAAAGTGCTGGGATTACAGGTGTAAGCCACCACACCAGGCCCCTTTGCTATGTATTTTCTATTAGTCCTATCTGTTTTTTGTATACTTTTTTCTTTTTCTGCCTCTTGAAAGTATATTAAGTATACAATTTACTCCTGAACAACCTGGGTTTGAACTGCATAGGTCTACATATGTATGAATATTTTTCAGTAAATGTGCTGTAAAATATTTGAAGATTTATGATAATTTGAAAACAATCCCAGACAAAACATATAGCCTGAAAATACAAAAAATAAAAGTTAGGTATGTCATGAATGCATAAATTATATATATTAAGAGAATCAATGAGAAGAAAGAATATCTGCCTGAACAAGGTTTTCATTCAGTTGAAAGTGCTCTATTCTGGGAAAAATTTTCCAAAAGACATTTATGAGTATGGAAGAAAAGCTATTACCAGGACTTGAGGCAGAAAAGTTTAAGCTAACTCTACTGTTTGGTGTAAATGCAGTTGGGTCAATGGTAAGGACTGTCCTCATTTAAAAAGCTGCTAAACTCAAACCTTGAAGGAAAATGGTAAACACCAGGTGCCGGCCTTTTCGTTGTGTAACAAGAAGGCCTGGCAAGGAGAACCTTTCATCTGGATTGATTTCACTGATGCTTAGTCCCTGAAGTCAGAAGTTCCTCAACAGTAAAGGGATTGCCTTTGAAAATTCTTCTGGTATTGAACAATATCCCTAGCCACCCGGAACTCCATGAGTACTATACTGAAAGTATTGAAGTGGTCTACTTGCTTCCAAATGCAATGTATTTGATTCAGCCTCTAGATTAGGGGAGTCATAAGGCCCTTTAAGGTTCACTATAAATGATACAGTATAAAAGGATTGTCAACATTATAGAAAAGATGTCCATAGAGAGAACATCATGAAAATGTGCAATGATTACACTACTGAAGATGCATTCTTGTTACAGAAAAGCTATGAAAGTTATCGAGCTCAAACCAATAAATTTCTGCAGGAGACCTATGTTCAGATGTTGTGTGTGACTTCACCAGATTTACAACAGAGCCAATCAAGAAATAATGAAAGAGACTATGATGTAGTTAAAAGAAAAAGAAAAGAGAAAATGAGTGTACAGCATTTTAACATATGAATCTTAGAGAAATTCAAGATCTAGTAGACAACACACTACAGGAATTAGCAGAAGACAACCTGATGAAGATGAGTGTGTCTAAACCATTGCCAGACAATAAGGATGTATAAGAAGAAATGTCAGAAAACAAATTGACATTAGTCAATTTGGCAGAAACATTCCTATTTTTTATTTTTTTTTACTTCTTTTACCACATGGACACTTTTATGATGCAGCCACTGAATCTAAAGAAAATAGTAGAAAAAAAATGGCACCATATAGAAACATTTTTAGAGAAATGAAAAAGCAAAACCATCTGACAGAACTTATGATGTATTTACATAAATTTACACAGCCTGGACCTGACTCCCCTATTTATCATAACTCTTTACATCTCTGACACCTAAGACAGCAAGACTAACCCCTTCCTTTCCTTCTTTTCCTTAGCATACTCAATGTGACAATGATGAGGATGGAGACCTTTATGATGATCCACTTCCACTTAATAAACACTAAGTATATTTTCTCTTTTCTTTGATTTTCTTAATTTTCTCTACTTTACTGTAAAAATAAATCATATATATGATATATATTATTATATATGATATATACATATATCATACAAAATATGTATTGTTCAATTGTTGATGTTACCTGTAAAGCTTCTGGACAACAATAGGCTATTAGTAGTTAAGTTTTTGGGAAACCAGAAGTTATATATAGATTATTGACTATGCAGGGGGTTGACGCAGCTAATCCTTGCATCGTTCAAGGGTCGAATATATTTTATTATTTTATTTTGTTTTGGATTTTGGCAAAATTTTTGTTGTGTTACTTTAGTTATTGTTTATGTATTTTAGTGCACAAGTATAGCTTATCATGAACTATATTCAAATGATATTTTACCTTTCTGTTTAAAATAAGAATTCATAACAGTAGCCTTTCAGTAATTGTCATATGTTTTATTCTTACATATGTTGTAAAGAAGGATTGTTACACTGTATCCTGTGGACCACATTTAACACACAGCCTGTATTTTTTATAATCTCAGGGGAAAAAAAAGTTTTTTTCCTTTTTAAAATGTTATGAAACAAACAGAATAATGTTCAACAGAGAACAAATAGGTTCTACAAAGCCTAGACCACTATCCTCTATCCCATTATAAATCCCTGCAATGCATTGCCATAGCTTTTCCTATATACAATAAATTAACTTTTAAAGAGCTTTATATTAAATACCCATTGTATCAATATTTTTGATTTTCTTCATTCCTATGTGTAGATTCAGATTTTTATTCAGTATTTTACCTTGCTACCTGGAGGACTCTTCATTATTTCTTACAGTGAATGAAGTTGTTTCAGCTTCTGTACATCTCAAATAGTTGAGTCTCCCCCAATTTCTGAAAATTATTTTCCCTGATTTTAAAATTTTAGACAGATACTTTATTTTTATTTCATTACTATACAGAGTTCCTCACTATCTTCCAGTTTACAATATTTCCAAAGAAAAGTCAGCTGTCATTCTTATATTTGTTCATTTGTTCGTTTTTTATCTGGCTGTTTTTGGAATTCTCCCTTTATAACAGATTTTCAATAATTTTATGGTAATTTGGTGTATTTTTCTTCTTGTTTCATGAGATTAGTGTTCTTTAATTTGTGTATTTATAATTCCTTTCAATTTTGGATAATGTTGGGCAATAATTTTTTGAAACATTTCTTCCAATCTTGACTTCCTTTGAGGAAACCCAGTTACACATATATTAGGACACAAATATACATACCCATCACCTCACTTATGTTTGATATTAATAAATGTGTTTGTTTTCTAGTCATTCTTTTCTGTGTTTCATGTTGGATAATTTTTATTACTTTGATCAATAATACTTTTTGCTACAATAAATAACCTTCTCTTAATTCTATCTAGTGTAGTGTTCATCTCAGTCATTGTGGTTTTCACTTTTAGAAGTTTCATTTGAGTCTCACTGTACTTTCCATGTCTCTAATTTACATGTTACAGTTTTCCTCTAGCTTTGTGGGTCTATGAAATACAGTTGTATCTGTTTTAATGCCTCCTATGCTGATACCAACAGGTTTGTCATTTATGTTACTTTTGATTGACTAAAATAATCCTTATAATAGGTTTTATTGTTCTGCTTCTTTTTATGCCTTGTCAATTTTTAAAAAAATTTTTTTCATTATGCTTTAAGCTCTAGGGTACATGTACAAAACGTGCAGTTTTGTTACATATGTACACATATGCCATGTTGGTGTGCTGCACCCATCAACTAGACAGCACCCATCAACTCATCATTTACATCAGGTATAACTCCCAATGCCATCCCTCCACACTCCTCCCTCCCCACAATAGGCCTTGCTATGTGATGTTACCCTTCCTCTGTCCAAGTGATCTCATTGTGCAATTCCCATCTATGAGTGAGAACATGCTGTGTTTGGTTTTCTGTTCTTGCGATAGTTTGCTGAGAATGATGGTTTCCAGCTGCATCCATGCCCCTACAAAGGACATGAACGCATCTTTTTTATGGCTGCACAGTATTCCATGCTGTATATGTGCCACAGTTTCTTAATCCAGTCTGTCACTGATGGACATTTGGGTTGATTCCAAGTCTTTGCTATTGTGAATAGTGCCGCAATAAATATACGTGTGCGTGTGCCTTTATAGCAGCATGATTTATAATCCTTTGGGTATATACCTAGTAATGGGATGGCTGAGTGAAATGGTATTTCTAGTTGTAGATCCCTGAGGAATCGCCGTACTGTTTTCCACAATGGTTGAACTAGTTTACAATACCACCAACAGTGTAAAAGTGTTCCTATTTCTCCACATCCTCTCTAGCACCTGTTGTTTCCTGACTTTTTAATGACTGTCATTCTAACTGGTGTGAGATGGTATCTCATTGTAGTTTTGATTTGTATTTCTCTGATGGGCCTGGCCAATTTTGATTGGATTATAAGCATTGAAAACTTTATGTAATTGATTGCTGAGTATGTTTTTATTCATACAAAAACGTTCCTGTAATCATGCAGACAAAAATTATTTAGCTTTCTTCTGGAATGTGTTTAAGTTACTTAAAAAGAGTTTGATACTATTGTAACATGGTGAGGTTTTCTTAATTTTTTTGGGGGGGGACAAGAGAAAGATTTACTCTGTGTCCAATTTTTCTCTGATACTGAGGCAAGCCTCTTCTAAGTAAGATAAGTAGTGTGCTATAAATTATGAGGGTTTACCCTCCCCATCTGTGGAAAAATTGTCTTCCATGAAACTGGTTCCTGATGCCAAAATGGCTGGGGACTGCTGTTCTAAAGATCTCAAGAGCTATCTCTCTGAGCAACTCCTTTTTCTGATACTAAGGCTGTTAATTGTAGCTTCCTTAGCTTCTCTAGAATGCCAGCTTCATCTCCTCATGTAAGGGAGACTCAGGCTGCATTTGTTTTCTTCCTTTTTGCAACACAGCCTGAAAATATGGGGCAGTTGGAAGACTCTATTTGTTTTCAAAATCTCAGGTGCCATTGTCTTTTGTTGCTTGTTCCAATGTCTTAAGAACTATTGTTTCATTTTTAAAAAATATTCCTCAGTTGTTTCAAGCAGAAGTAAAAGGTTGGTGTCAATTTCTCCATCTTGAATGGACATAAAATTTCCGATATTCTATTTTGAACTCAATTTGTAGTGGATTATTAATATAGTCATAAAAAGAATTACTTTATCTGTAGTCTATGTAAAATATATTACATTATGCTCCACTTCATTAAAAATATATTACTACCCCTGGAATATTAAGCTGAGTGCAAATAAGCCCACAAGTCCGAGAAAACTACCAAAGGCTGAGAAAATTAAGATAACATTTAAGCATGATATACATAAGTAAAAATATGACAGCTATATACTAGTCAATAAACAAGATGCTGTTAGAATATACATCAAAGCCTGAATATTTTCCCGGAGTTAGTGAAAGTCTCATTAAGAAAGCGATAATCGTTATCCACAATAGGAAAAATAACTTCCCTGATTATATAAAAGTAATTAATAAATACAGCTTTGAACAATACATAATATGTAAGCAACCTTTAAGACAATGCACATAAGTTCATCACCATACATATTTTGGTGAAAAGTCCTTTGTGTGACTCCTTCCCTTCATGCTATTAGATTCCATGAATGATGGAGTCAAGTAACATTCTCATGTATCTAGAGAAGTTCATTTCTGCATTTAATTAAGGTATACAGAAAAACAAATGGGAACATTGTATTTAATCTTAGAATATCAAATAGAAGAAAGGAAACTTTACCTGTGATTCACTTCTTTAATATCATTCAAATACACTAAATACAGTAAATACACTTCTCTACAGACACTAGCAGCACCTTGCCTCATGGTATTCTCATCTCCTACTTTATCATTTTCATGGCTTACTTATTACTCCATCTGGACCCAATCTTCATTCCAGTTCATTCTGTATGTTCTTGCATACTAATATTTTTAAATTCTATTTTAAAAAGTTTTTTTCCCACTGATGAATAACCTTCAATGAGTTCTCATTATCAGCAGGATAAAAGCCAGCCTTTCTAAAATGATACTAAATGCTCATCAAAATCCAGACCACAAATGAATGGATGAAAAATAATGAACTAATCACATAAATTTTTTCATCCTCAAATGTTGGAATGGTGATTCATCCATAGTAGGTGCTCAAAATTATATCTATTTCATGGGTGGATATTTAGCAGATAAGGATTTTTCTCTTTTTTAGTTTTTTTGTTTGTTTGTTTGTTTGTTTGTTTTTAGCATATTGCTTTAGTGAAGAAATATGTAGAAATTATTATTGTTCCAGCAGGTAGATGAAAAACAGCATTACTGAGTCAAGCACTGGGCCTGGCATAGCTTGCACCTAAGCAATGTTTATTGAATAAATGACTCTGCATTTATGTATTACTTGGATTAATATTGTAAAAAATATGAAATAAAATGGTGTATACCCTGGACACTTAATGCCATTTGCACAAATGTTGCCCAGGAGGTCTGCAGCATAGTTAATTCTAAATTTATTCAGTTCTCCTGCCTTCTTATATAAATTAGTACTTCTTTCATGCTGCATTATTTTTTGTGTCTTAATATGGTTCTTAACTTCTCTCATTACCTGCCATTATGTTACATTTATTACATAACATAAAGTGAATGTAAGGATTTTATTATTTTATATACTACTACTTGTCTAATACCAAAAATAGCACTTAGAGTATAGCAAAGATTCATTAAATAACTGTTAAAAGAGTGAATACATGAATGAAAGCTTTCAGAGACCTCCCTCTTTATTCTTAATTAATATCCATCACTATTAGAGCAAGGACTCAATTTTGCAGTTAATAAATTAGATGAAATCTAGAAGATAGAATTGTTGGGGGAAGGGAAACATTCTCAATATCATTGCTGGTCATTGAAATTTTGAAGACATATCTTCACATATTTTAGAATGATGCACCAACATGTCACATGTATATATATGTACAAACCTGCACGTTGTGCACATGTACCCTAGAACATAAAGTATGATTTAAAAAAAAGAATGGCTATAAGTCATTAATAAATAAAGTTCAAATACTATGTGCAAATGCGTTTATCCTTCTGAAAGAAAACCAGCATCATTAAATAAATTCTACATCAAACTAAAGCCAATAGAATATGTGTCACTTTTTGATTTGGCTATTGTATTTACCAAAAGGAATTCTATTTTCTGACTAAGTGTACTCAAAAGACTCATGAATCTACCAGATCCAAGTCTGACCCTTTTCTGTTTCTATGTTATAACTTATCTAATCACTAAAATGATGAGTTCATGAGTATAGATGGATAGCTAAAATGCGTAATACATGTGATCTCTCTTATTTGCACTGCTCAATTTGATGGAAATAGATACACTAAAGAAAAGCCAAATAATGAAGTCACTCTGTCTGTCACAACACTGGCACTTGTATTTTCTTTGTTAAATACAAAACAAAAAGCAGAACATGAAAGGGTGAGAAACACTCATGTATTAGTTACCATACTGACTTAACTGCCTTAAATTAGAAAACACTCTACATTGTAGAAATTGTTTTCACATAGATGATCTTACACTTTTTAAAAAACAGACAGTCGGTGTCAGCTTTTAAATATGCAAAACCTAAGAAACAAGCTACTCAATATATTTTATTCATTTAGCTGCCAAGGAATATTTTAATATGACAAGATTTAAAACACAATAGTATGTATTTTTACCTTTTCTTGTGATTAGAGATTTAATTGGTCTATATTACTTTAAAATAGCCTGTGCTAGTTGCCCTATGCAATAATATTACTACTTGGGCAAAAAAGAGTATAGGTTGAAATAAACTTTTATGATTTTTAAACATCATTTCACCTTCATCACATTATTTGCTGCATTTGCCTGAAGTGAGTTCATTTGCCATCTTGTACCCTGCAGAGGCATCTTTATGAGGATGTCTTTTATTTAAAATAAGGAAATCATTTTCATGATGTTTTCATGTCAATTTCAAAATACCTTCTAATTGTCCAATGTATTTAACTTATGTCTTCCTTAATTCTTATGCAGCATATAAATAAACACTTTCAATTAATGGATTAATGCAGAATTACTGTGAGCAGTTCAGAGAGTTAAATTCCATTACATTTCCTAAGTGTTAATCAATTAGTCATTTCACTAGCTGTAGGTCATAAGATTGGAGTGCCCCAATGAATTGATTCCCTACTCTTTTCATGAATGAAAATATGCTTATTAATTCAATTCAATGAAATGTGTCACGTCTATAGCTAATTTTACCTTTCCCTTTTCAATCTCACTGGAAAACTCTACCCCTGACCTTTGGACTTGCACAAAAGCTAACCTCTACACATCCCCCTCTGACATGTGATTAAGCTTGCTTCAAACTGCTGGCATACGCTGTATACTAAATATTGTACCTATCAAGGTTTTACATGTTTTCATTTTGAAATTTCCATTTAAATGCAAATTCCGCCATTTAAATAGAGTCCTCGTGTTCTTTATTACACTATAATTACTATTTCCCATCTTCATCGAACTGACTGCAGGAAAGGCCATAGGTCACTTTACGAACCCTCTAAAAGTGCAGTTGAAATCAAGAAGTCATCATCGCCAGTGTTTCTGAGTGACATCCATTCGTTAAGGGAGGCCTGAGGGACTGATTCAAACAGTGCCCTCAAACATGTTCTGTCCTATGATTTACAGGAACAAAAACAAACAAAGTCCACAGCTACCATTTCTTCAGGACCATGTGAGTTAAATAATGTAGTCAGGATTTGGCACAAGTAAATAGCAACTGAAATGCTGCCCTCATTTTGAAAGGAGATACATGTCAAGTGATTCAAACTAATTCCAATGTCAAGAGATAAGCAAGAAATACAAATGTATTTAGATATTCTCTATTCTGATTAAACGAAATGCAATCAATCATGAGTTAAACTGAATAAAAATATGTTAGAACTAATATTTTCCATAGGTCTGGTTAGTAATATCATTGGCAAATACAATGTATAAATTTAATACAAATTTGAAAGTCCTTAGGGTATATGCATATAAATAAAATGAATACTAGGAAATTGAGATGGTAAAACTACAGAGTAACAAAATCCATGAGATATAACATTTTGAATACTTAATTATTAGCATTTAATACAACCTTAAAATTATATATTTCACACATATATTTTGTGATGTTTTTGGGGGAAAGGTTGAAGGTGAGAAAGTGGGGTTGGGATGTTGTGAGCGTCAACCAGAAAAAAGCAAACTTCAATAAGCAGTTTATCTCCAAAAAGTTTACTTGAATCTCTGTTTTGATAGGCTGCTTTATACAGTGGAAAAAAATATATATTTGAATCGGACAAACACGGACTCAATAGGATTAAAATTATGAAATCGGTGTCTCTGAGCAAGATATTTAATCTTTTTCTGAAACTGGAAACTGAGAGTATAAGATATCTCTGAGGGAAGCACATAGGAAGGGGAGAGAGAGAGAGAGATGGACAGATGGATTGCTTTAGGTAATAACATCATTGAACACAAGACAGATAACTTCCACGGACATTGAAAATACCTATGCACTTAGTTCCACACTCATTGGAACATATGTTAATATTTGATTATAGGAGAAAAACTCATCCCTTAACTCATAACTTCTTGATACTTTAGCCTCTCTATTAATTATGACAAGATTTGAAACACAATTGAATATAGGTTTACCTTGCCTTGTGATCAGATAATTAATTGGTCTATGTTACTTTAAAATAGTCTGTGTTGGTTGTCTTATCAGTAATATCACTGCTGTATTTTTATCCCAGTTCATTGGGCTACAGATCTCAGGACACAGAGTGAAAAATGTTACACCAGCACTGAAGGAGCCAAACACAACCATTTATATACAGGGTAGGTTCAATCTGAGCCCTGTCATCTTTGACCATATCCTTTTAAAGTGCATTAAATCACCAACTAAAAGTTTATTATTTGTTCTTCTGTTCGCTTTCACCTTGACTCCTTGCTATCTTGTCTCTAAAATAGAGGTAAATCAGGCTTCATTTTCTAAGTAGAATGTGAAAATCATATTTGCTGTTAAGTCAACTTAAATATTACTCACAAAGCTCTGATTTGGGTAGTCACTAGTTCATTCTGAACTGTGTACAGCACATCGTGCCAAAGTTGCTCTTTCTATCAATAATATTATTTATTCTCAATTGTCATCTGGGATTGTGTCCCATATCAGTATTGAGATCATATTTCCAGAATATTTAATGATTATTCAATTCTTTATAACTTCTCATTCAGGTAATTTATTATAACATAAAGTGCACTTATAAAAATAAAAATATATTTTAAAACACAAAGCATTCCTCAGCATATGATACAGCTATTTAATAATGGGCATTATTTTCTTTTTAAAAAATAATATAAAGATTTGGCTCTCTCTTTAGCCTAAAACAGTAAATAACCAGGCCCAATATTTTTAACCATATGGTTTTACTTACATACCTGATAAGGTTGTGACTGCAAGTTACAAATTTGTGACTGTTTGCAAGTTTGTCAAAACAGACCATAATGTTCAGTATTCGGACTAGGTGCACAGGTTTAGATTAATAATATGTAATTCCTGTTGAATGATTTAAATCCCATTTTAAATGTTGTTCACAATTGGTGAATCTTGTAAGTTTCAGTTTTGCTTCTCAAACTGTTCATTACATTTTCTTCTAAGATTATGTTCTGGAGGATTTTTTACTTATTACATTCATTTCTGGAAATTAATAGCATGGCCCAACTACATTTTTTTCATGTAAAAATATATATTCTTTAAGCCTTACGCTGTGGATTTATCTTTACCTTCATTCTATTTTCCAGACAACATTATTTAAACTCCATAAATTGTTTCATAATGTCAGCAGAACACAATTGCTTTTGTCAACATATTAACAATATCAATAATTGAATCTTTCTCCCTTCTCAATTCCTGGTGCTAGCTACATTATGACATCTCTCTAGTTTCTGGCTGTTCACCAAAATATTCCTTAATGTATTTCAACCTCAAAAAGTGGAGCACCTGTAGAAGATTGTAGTTACACTCACTTGTATTTCATTCATTCATTTATTCTTTCACACAACAGCAATATCTCTTGAGTGCCCACTTTATGCCAGGTACTAACCAAGCACTGGGGCTAGACATACAAGTGAGTCAGATAACCCTCTACCCTCATTAATTCTTAATTTAGTGAGGGAAAACATACAGTCATACCGTATAACTAAATAAATATATTGCATAATGTCAACCACTAGCCCCACAAGCAAACTAGAGAGGACTAAAGTGAAAGAGAGTGGTGTGAGAAAGGAAGGAAAACGCGTTAGAAATGGAGTGGGCCTGGCATGGTGGCTCACACCTATAATCCCACTACTTTGGGAGGCCATGCTGGGTGGATTGCTTGAGCCCAGAAGTTCAAGACCAGTCTGAGTAACATGAGGAAACCCCATCTCTACAAAAAATAAACAAACAATAGCCAGGCATGGTTGTGCACACCTGTAGTCCTAGCTACTTGGGAGGCTAAGGTGGGAGGATCCACTGAGCCTGGGAAATCATGGCTGCAGTGTGCTAACATTATACCATTGCATTCTAGTGTGGGTGACAGAGCCAGACCTTGTCTCAAACAAAAAACAAACAACAACAACAACAGCAACAACAAAAAGGAGTTTCAAAATGTCTTTTACTAAGAGATGAAGTTTGAGAAAAAAAACAAAAACTTGACTAAGGTGAAAGAGAAACTTTGCAAAGATTTGGAGCAAAGGCTGTCCCAGGTAAAGAACAGCCCTGGAATGGGAACTATTTGTTATGTTCAAAAAACAAAAATGCTGTTTGGTGCACACTGAGTAAAGGAGAAGATTGATTATAAATGAGGTGGGGGGTCTCCCTGGGCTGCACCAAAGGGCATTTGAAATTCAAAGGAAGGGCTTTGAATTTTGGTCCATGTGATGAGAAATCGTTTTTTTCAAAAAGATCCCTTGTGCTATTATCTGGAGAATTGACTGTGAGTGGAAGAGTGGAAAGAGTTTTACTATTGGGGGCAGTTTTAGTGGTTCTGGAGAGATGATGATTACAAAGACCAGGGTGGCAGCAGGAGGTGTGATTGAAATAGAGGGTCAAGTCACTACATACATATTTAAAGTTAGAGCTTAAGGGGCATATTAACCCCTTAGTTTCCAGGATAAGACTGTGATCTTTGAATTATTTCTGTCTCTCTTACTCCCCCTACACTATCTATCAGCAAAATATATTAGTCCATTCTTCAAAATACAAAGAGAATCTAACCGTATCACTTTTTTCATTACTATCAACTTGGTTCAAGCCCATGGTGTCTCTAGCCTGGATAAATATCTCCTAACAGGCTATCTCATTTTCCCTAACTCCATGTCATCTATTGTCAATACAGTAACCAGGAAGATACTGTTAAACTATAGGAAAGACCATTTACTTTTTCTGCCCAGACATTTGAAGTGGCTTTAATTGATGTGGTCTATTGCTACATCTTTAGTTCCCTCCTGTACTCATCTCACTCTCTTTCAATGCTAGCCTCCTTGCTGTTCCAGCAGCACGTGCCACAGATCTCTACCTCAGGAACTTTTTGCTTTCTCTGTCCTCTGTAGAATTCTCTTCCCCCTCTGCTATACCCTTCCACTTACTTCATATCTTAATTTAGTGTCAACGTCTCAGCTAGGTCTTCCCTAACTTGCTATTTTTAATTACGACTCTTGAAGCTAAACTTTCTCTTCAATATTTCCATTCTGTTTTACCCAATAACTCCTATAAAGTCTATATATTCTAGCTATTTTTTTTTCTTATTGTATGTTCAATTTGTGCTGCTCATGAAGAAGATCCAGCCCTCCATCTTCTGGGTATGTAGGAGAATTCCATTTCTGGCCCTTTTATGTTTGAGTGGGACCAGGTGACTCGTTCTGGTAAATGAAGTGTTGAGCAATAGAAATAGAAATGTGTATCATTTCTGTTCTGGAATATTTGACTACTGGTATGAGGCCCTCCATAATCTTTTTTCCTCTTAATTTGTGATTGGTGGAAAAAGTAATGGCTGTACCATAGGCCTTATAGAGCAGAGCCTCAAACCAACCTATAATGAACATGCAGTTTGTACAGTAAATAAGCCTTTATTGTTTTAAGATTCTAAGATTTGGGGTTATTGAATAGGGCAGCATCTACTTAGTTTATATAAGCACATATTTTTGTCTGTTTTGTCATTGTTGTATCCTTAGAAACTGGAAGAATATTTTGCACATAGTAACTTACCAAAAATGTTGAATAAATGAATTAGACATTCAGAGACTAGTCATTATGAGATTATAAATATTTCCCTGTTGTAGTCAAGAATGGCCCCTCACTGAACCCTACCATTAACTATTAAACCTCTTAGTCTCCATAACACATTATACTGGAATATCAATCTGATTTTAATACTGAGTCACATTTATGAGTTGTAATGTTCATTAGCCTTGGGAGATTATAGACGAGTCAAAGCCTTTCCTAGAACTTGATCTGTATGGTTGTATTGTCAATCATGGTAAAACTGATGGCAGGGAGGCTAGAAAAAATGAAATGAAATGAGAAATTAGGCATGTTTGCCGGGTGTTCCAGTTATCTGTGTTGCATCGCTGGCAAGAGACAATACTTTGCTCAATACCATAATCCTTTAGGACGAAAGATGGTCTTATAGAACAGCAACTCAACTCAAGTCAAAGGGGGTGGAGAAAAGGCTATGCCCCGCAGAAAGCAAAAACCTCATCTGAGAGTGTGAGGCTGCATACTGCTTATGCAGGCTTTATAACAGTACTACTCTAAGGTAATTTTTAATTTTTGTTTTTAAAATAATGAACTGTAAATACCAGCTTCGATTAGAAATACAGCATTGTTTGTGATTTAACATGTCTGTGTAATTGATTCTAAATTGCCTACTCTGCTGCAACAAGCGTAGCTTGAAGCAGATGGACACATCAAGAGATGGCCATAGTTGATATTAGAGACCAGTAAAGGAAAATAGAGAATTACTGAGTTGCTTATGTCAAGTTATTAGTAGACTCAGCAATATTATTATTATCTCCTTTCTATTCAGAGTGCTTCTTAAGTTGCTTTAGTCATTAACATTTCATCAGATTTTAAGCAGCTGCCAAGAACTGCTCTTACAAAATGATGACAGATACCTTCGCTAATAATGTCTACTGTGGGTAGCAGAGAGGATGTTTTATTCTAGAAACACCACAAATCTCTACCTTCTAAGCATGAGTCTCCTTGGTAAGACATATGACCTCACTCATCTAACTGCATAGCCAGGGTAAAGATAACACACATTTTCAAAAAGAATGATGAATTCGCTGTAAGTGGTGATGCAGGGTGTACTTGAGACCCCAAACTGGAATTCATCCATTTGGTTTTTATTCGCATGTAATTAGCTGAACAATAAGCACTTTGCAATCTTGATCTTAATGATATAAAGTTTAGCATACTTCACACACACACGCGCACACACACACACACACAGAAAGAGAGACACAGAGAGAGAGAATTGTTTTAAGATGAGGAGTTAGCTTTTCTGTATCACTTGAATATTCTGGATAACTGCATTTTACCCACAGTTAATTTTTACAAAATATTTACTTACTTAGCTAATAAGCCACAGCAAATTAAATAAAATGTTTAGAGGGTAGCTATAAAAGTAAAGCTAAATTTAACAATACTGATATACAGTATGCTCAGATTATTCAAATTTTAAATATTCTCTTATGATTTAGAATTTAAGAAATAATAGTTGTAACATATGCACAAAGCTTAAATATACAACTTTAGTAAAATCATTTTGCCCTAATCATATTTGATTCATGATTTGCTAAAAATATGGGCGGTTATAAAATTAAACTTCAGTCTTATCTCTAACCACTTATGTTTGAATTTTCCTAGCTGTAGGTAGAAGAGACCAAATGCATCTCAAAAATACTGAATTGACTTTCTGTAACATATCAAATTACTTTTCAAGATAACAAGAGGGAGGCAGAGCCAGTGTTCATGGGAGTCTATTTTTTCAAACCAATGGTAAATGCGAAAGAATTAATTCTGATTTTAATTTAGTAATAATAGAGTCAGAGTATTGATGCCCACTACAGAGTAATGGGACCATGGGAATTTAAGGCAAAGTAATATTTCCAGTCATTAAGGTGAGATATGTCTATTTGTCCTCTATATTATGATCAGTAATTCCTTTAAGGGTATAGGGAATAACTTGTTTAAATTTTGTGAGATCTTCAAGTGTAATTCTGCTTTAAGCCCCATTATCAATTAAGTCCACGAAATTTTGTCAATAGGGGCATTTCATCAGATGTTAAAGTTAATTCAGAATCTATGTTGTAGAAGCAAAAAGCCACTCAGTGTCCTTTTATCTTTTTATTTTATCTTTGTTATAAATTTCTTTTGGTGAATTTTGAATTTTCTATTGAGTTAAATTTCAGATATATTCCCGTTTTTATTTGTTTGTTTGTTTTATCTCCCTGTATTCGGGTATTTCGTTTGTTTGTTTGCCTATATTATCATTTTTGTGTGTGTTTATTTCTTGATACATTTTAGGAAGTTCTTCTGTACTTTGCTCATTTTTATACACTTCTTCCTCTGGAGGGTCTCAAATCAGTATTGCCAAAGTATGTACCTACTTCATGTTTATTGTTGCTTTATTGCATTTAAGAACCATAGGCTTGAAATAAGTTTACTGTGCCATGGGTTTGTTATGGGTATTTTTTCTATGACTCTGAATGTCAAAATCTTGTTGTGGGAGAGGTATAAGCAGCATCAGCAGCAAAATGGCATTTTGTAGGATTCTAGTGAGCCATCTGCTTTTAACTTTGTGACTTCAACATACCAAGTAGTTAATTACCAAGTTCAGCAAGGTAATCAAACTTTTCTTGATACTAAAAATGTATTTGAATATTTAAAGTTTAATTCCTAGACTCTAAGCAACACATTCTAATTTCATGTTTTAGTAAAAAAATTAACATATAGAAAATCTCAATTCTAGTCACATGAGCAAAAGAGTGTAACAAACAAATATTCCATGAATAATGTGAATTCAAACAAAATTGACTGAGGTTCAGAAATATCTAGTGGAGTTCTAATCTCCTCACAAAGAAATCACTGATAAGGCAGCTAACAAGGACAAAGTGCTATTTTTTAGAAGAAAAAAGGGGATGAACTCATTTCAGTAAAGCCTAGGTCCAAGACGTTGCATGACACAGAGAAGTAGAAGTCACTTCAGATGAGAGATATGTGGAAGCATCTTTTATTATAAGCTAAATTGATGAGAAACCTACACAGGGCTTCACTAGGAGGGCAAGAATTATCCCTCAAGGCCAAGAAGGAATCCATAACATCTAGTACACTCATGCATCAATGTAGTTCTGTGTTTTTGACCTGGATAGAATTCTGACTGAACTTCTTCCTCTTAATCTCAGTCAAGTTATTTTATTCTCCGTGTGTTTGTCTGTGTGTCTGTGTGTGTATGTGTGTGTTTATCTTAAGTATGAAATATGAAGACTACAATATTATGGATTCATTGTGGGAATTAAATAAAATATTCTGTGTAAATTATTTTAAATTATGACTCATATAGAAAACTCAGTAAATGGTAGACTACGGTAAGAATGTTACATTTAGGAAACAGCATTTAAACACACCCTCTTTATTAGATGGAGCTTAATGTGATTGTAGTATTAGTGTAATTTTATTAATTTTATTTTAATGTAACAAGATTTCAATAAACTTCTTTCAAATTAAGTATTCTTATTAAGTTTACCATTGACAGGAAAGCATCTTACTTATGCTGCATTCAAAGGAAGCTATTTTCCTGCTCTGATTACCTCTGTTACCATAAGAGTTTTAATTTTTCACTGCTTTGTGGTTCTTGTCTTTGGAATAGTCTAAATGTAATTTAGGTACTGCATCACACCAATATTTATAGAGTATATTGCATTTTATGATCACATAATGAAATGCAAGCATATGTAATCTAATAAATTTAATTTAGAAGAAAAAGCACACAAGATCAAATACACACACTGCTTTATACACTCCCTACGGAAACGGTCTTGCTTGCAAACTAGCAGCCTAGCATTGGTGACAATCAACATATTATGGGACTATTGACAATCTTGTGAGTCACAAATGGAAAAATAGCCAATCTGATAGGGCAGGAGGCAGTCAAATCCTAAGCAGATGTGGGTGGGTCCCCAGTGAAATCCAGTCTTCAAGCCAGGAGAGTTTAAAGCCTGACAAGCAAGCTACAAGTCTCAAATAAATCCGTGGACCAGACTGAGAACCTCTTCCTGTTTGGTGCATTTTCCTTTGATTGATCCTTTCCCTTCACTATTTTACATATACCTACCCTTATTTAATTAGTTTCTTACACTGTTGTACCCATCTTTGAGTGATGGCTTTTTTAGCCTTTTTTTTTTTTTTTTTTTTTTCACCTCACAAAACAATTATCACTCATTCCTCCATTTGGAGTCAATAAAAGCCCTGGACCCAGTCACATTTTGGGGAACTACCTGACTTTGAGTAAGGGGCTGTCCTCTTCAGGTCCCCTCTCTGCTGAAAATGTTCCATCACTCAGTACAACTCTCTGCTCTGCTCAACCTCCAGTTGTCAGCATAACTTCATTTTTCTCGGTCAGGGGACAAGAACTTTTTCATACCTGCATGTAAAGCAGGTATGAAAAAGGTTGTAACATTGTAGCCCTCCTCCTTCTCTGCTAACACCAAGCAGTTGCCCCACATTATGGGAAACAGCCTCGGGACCCAGCCCAGGAGTCGTGGGCCAGGGCAGGGCAAAGGGAACGAAAGAGTTGTTAACACACTCCCATTCACCAAGTGGATAGTGGGAATAACATGAACTCTGGGGCTCTAGGGTCACTGGTGTCTGAGTTTCTCCAGCACCACCCCATTCACCTTGTCCAGACGCCAGCACCCAAGGTGGAAGCAGGTCAAAGGATAACCATCGCAGCCACGGGTTGAGTGCAGATCCCAAGGTAAGCATGGGATCCGGGCCACAACACAAGCCAAGTGCAGCCAGCCAGGCCAACTGGATGGAGTATCTCCTGTGGGGAGCCTGGGGCCGAGCAAGACCCTGGGCTGGGGCACCGCCACCCACAGAAGTCTCCAGCTGTCAAAGTAGCACCAAAATAATCCTGTGTCAAACCCAGGGTTGTGAATAATTAAGCTATCTCTAGATAATTAATGATGAAATAATATTACTAAGTAGTTTTGCTTAATGAAAATTAACATGATGGGCACACACACAGCTCTTGACACATTTGAAATTCCATATAACTTATATAATTTCATACGGGGTTCAGAGTTCCACATTGGCAGAAGAGCAAGGACGACAGAGTATGTTACAATAGGACCAGCCATCTTTCCTTTATGTAACAATTGGGTAGCCAGATCATTAGTTACTATCTGGCTATTCTCACATGAATCTGTTGGTTTTGGCAGACTTGACTGATCCTCAGGTAAAGAGTTAATTTAACCCTCAAACATAGGGTTAAATTAGCTCTTTCTATACTAGTTAGCTCAAGGAGAAACACATGGCATCCTTGAGGATGGAAACTACTCTGGCCTTATAATGGGTTACAGAAATATTTCACACACATTATCTTCTTTCCACTTTAAAACAATATTTTGGGCAGAGAAAGCAAAACCTTCATTATTTCTACTTCAAAATTATGGAAACCAGATTCAACAGATGAGGTTTAAGGCTTCAGTTTTCTAAAACAGCAAATAATGTAGTTGAAATATAAACCTCAGTTCTGAGCCCATTCTAAATTCATTTTCTGTGGACTTCTTTGTCTTTACTATGGTTAACAAACACCATACAACTTTGCCATGTGACATCAGAGTGCATGTCACAAATGTACTACTGCTATAACTGAAATTTCCATTATATTTACTGAAATTTCCATTATATTTACAGCTATTTCTCTGCCATCCGTCTTATTTATATGGCCATCACAGATAAGCAGGCTCCTAAGGAGACATCTCCTAATGCAAAGAAGCTGTTAATAAAGAGCATTTCCATATCTGAATGTGATAGCTATGTCTCATACAATTCTTGTTCTTTCAGATTATAATAGATGACACTCTATTTTGTTAACCTGTGATTTCAGAAAGAAAGCATAATGCTGCAAAAGGTCAGCTACTTGTTTGCCTTGCAGATGAACTTCTAAGTTATTTCACCCATTATTGCTCTCAATAAACTATTTAATATTTTGATGCTAAAGATTAGTGGCAACTTTCAGTTCGTTCTTTCTCTGATGAGTCAGAATTATGTATAGATTTCTCCTCCTGAAAAATTTTCCCTGGAACTGAGACACACAGAAAAATCATAAGAACTACCTGTATGTGTTTCTCCTTTAGCTAACTACTAACAAAAACAAAGAGAAAAGAAAAACAAAGGTCCTTTGTGTCTTATTTCTAGGGCCTTAAAACAAGCTATGCAATTCTAAAACTGCCTCCTAGATTCTTAGTGAGGAATTGTGAGGATCTCTAGGCACAAGCAATCTTTAACCAGGAGAGCTAAGTGCATGCCTGCACATGTGAACAAAGTCACTCTTTATATCATAGGTTTGCAGCAGCTCTGAAGACCCTTCTCACTACACAACAAAAGAAATATTTCTAGAATCTTGAATTTCATTAATTTCTTTCCTACCAAAGGCTCTGCTATTATTATGTGTTGTTTGAACATAAGGAAAGAAAGAATAAGATGTATAGCGATGGTCACTAACAAATATAAATATGTATTTCAAGAATAGGTGGTTGATTTTCTCACTTCTCAAAGGAATATAATTTTAATTGGTCCTAATCTTATTGTGTCTTTATATTGGTTCTATGTATTCCAGCATTATTTACCCCATTTTGCATTTCTATGTAGTACTTCTTCTCTTAAGTTTTATTACTACTTTTAAATCCACCAGTAGGATGTAGAGTTTAAAATGGTATAACTTTATAATAAAAAGTGTTAAAATTATATCTGATGCTATATATTTCTCAATTAATAAGTTAATATTTTTAATTAATAATTAATATTTTTCTTGTCCTTTATGGAAGAATGGCAGAGTACAGGAATTATTTCAACAGAAAAAAAATGAAATGAAACAATATTTGCCAAGTTCCATTATAACTACTTTACAAATATTGACTCATTCTAACCTTAAAACATCTCTGTGAGATAGTCATTATTGTTATCCCCATTGGACAAATGGGAAATGAAGGCACTCAGAAGTTGAAGAACTTGATTGCTCAAGTTTATGTAAACAATAAGTAATTCAAGAACAAACTGCGGGCCAGGCGCGGTAGCTCAAGCCTGTAATCCCAGCACTTTGGGAGGCCGAGACGGGCGGATCACGAGGTCAGGAGATCGAGACCATCCTGGCTAACACGGGGAAACCCCGTCTCTACTAAAAAATACAAAAAACTACCCGGGCGAGGTGGCGGGCGCCTGTAGTCCCAGCTACTCGGGAGGCAGGAGAATGGCGTGAACCCGGGAGGTGGAGCTTGCAGTGAGCCGAGATCTGGCCACTGCACTCCAGCCTGGGCGACAGAGCAAGACCCGTCTCAAAAAAAAAAAAAGAACAAACTGCGGCAAGCCCACTCAGGGTCATACTCTAAGCCATGTTATCATACCTTACATGTCAAATGAGATTTAGCAACCTCTGGACTGGGCGATTTTCTAAACACCTGAAGAAGTAATTTCTAATGAGATTATCACTGTCTTTCTGGTTTTGTCCTATAGATTCAAATTAATCTTAAGAGAAAGAAATCAAGGGGATTCAGTTAGGAAAAGAAGAAGTCAAATTGTCCCTGTTTGCAGACGACATGATTGTATATTTAGAAAACCCCATTGTCTCAGCCCAAAATCTCCTTAAGCTGATAAGCAACTTCAGCAAAGTCTCAGGATACAAAATTAATGTGCAAAAATCACAAGCATTCTTATACACCAGTGACAGTCAAACAGAGAGCCAAATCAGGAATGAACTTCCATTCACAATTGCTTCAAAGAGAATAAAATACCTAGGAATCCAACTTACAAGGGATGTAAAGGACCTCTTCAAGGAGAACTACAAACCACTGCTCAGTGAAATAAAAGAGGACACAAACAAATGGAAGAACATACCATGCTCATGGATAGGAAGAATCAATATCGTGAAAATGGCCATACTGCCCAAGGTAATTTATAGATTCAATGCCATCCCCATCAAGCTACCAATGAGCTTCTTCACAGAATTGGAAAAAACTGCTTTAAAGTTCATATGGAACCAAAAAAGAGCCCGCATCTCCAAGACAATCCTAAGTCAAAAGAACAAAGCTGGAGGCATCACGCTACCTGACTTCAAACTATACTACAAGGCTACAGTAACCAAAACAGCATGGTACTGGTACCAAAACAGAGATATAGACCAATGGAACAGAACAGAGTCCTCAGAAATAATACCACACATCTACAGCCATCTGATCTTTGACAAACCTGAGAGAAACAAGAAATGGGGAAAGGATTCCCTATTTAATAAATGGTGCTGGGAAAATTGGCTAGCCATAAGTAGAAAGCTGAAACTGGATCCTTTCCTTACTCCTTATACGAAAATTAATTCAAGATGGATTAGAGACTTAAATGTTAGACCTAATACCATAAAAATCCTAGAGGAAAACCTAGGTAGTACCATTCAGGACATAGGCATGGGCAAAGACTTCATGTCTAAAACACCAAAAGCAACGGCAGCAAAAGCCAAAATTGACAAATGGGATCTCATTAAACTAAAGAGCTTCTGCACAGCAAAAGAAACTACCACCAGAGTGAACAGGCAACCTACAGAATGGGAGAAAATTTTTGCAATCTACTCATCTGACAAAGGGCTAATATCCAGAACCTACAAAGAACTCAAACAAATTTACAAGAAAAAAACAAACAACCCCATCCAAAAGTGGGCAAAGGATATGAACAGACATTTCTCAAAAGAAGACATTCATACAGCCAACAGACACATGAAAAAATGCTCATCATCACTGGCCATCAGAGAAATGCAAATCAAAACCACAATGAGATACCATCTCACACCAGTTAGAATGGCGATCATTAAAAAGTCAGGAAACAACAGGTGCTGGAGAGGATGTGGAGAAATAGGAACACTTTTACACTGTTGGTGGGAGTGTAAACTAGTTCAACCATTATGGAAAACAGTATGGCGATTCCTCAAGGATCTAGAACTAGATGTACCATATGACCCAGCCATCCCATTACTGGGTATATACCCAAAGGATTATAAATTATGCTGCTATAAAGACACATGCACACGTATGTTTATTGCAGCACTATTCACAATAGCAAAGACTTGGAATCAACCCAAATGTCTATCAGTGACAGATTGGATTAAGAAAATGTGGCACATATACACCATGGAATACTATGCAGCCATAAAAAAGGATGAGTTTGTGTCCTTTGTAGGGACATGGATGCAGCTGGAAACCATCATTCTCAGCAAACTATCACAAGAACAGAAAACCAAACACCGCATGTTCTCACTCATAGGCGGCAACTGAACAATGAGATCACTTGGACTCGGGAAGGGGAACATCACACACCGGGGCCTATCATGGGGAGGGGGGAGGGGGGAGGGATTGCATTGGGAGTTATACCTGATGTAAATGACGAGTTGATGGGTGCAGCACACCAACATGGCACAAGTATACATATGTAGCAAACCTGCACGTTGTGCACATGTACCCTACAACTTGAAGTCTGATAATAATAAATAAATTAAAAAAAAAAAAATCTCAGTAAGTTTTGTTTAATAAATTGGCAAGCTGTTTCCAAAATTCATATGAGAATGCAAAGGAAACAGAATAGTCAAAATGATGGAGTAAAGGATAAAGTTGAAGGACTACAATACCTTAATCGAAGTTTTATAAAAAGCCACTGTAACCAAAACCTTGTGGCATTTGTGAGGATAGACATGTAGAAGAATGAAATAAAATAGAGAACATAAACAGATGTACAGGTACACTGTTAACTTATTTTCACCAAATATTTGAGGAAATTTAATGTCTAAAAGGTAATCTCTTCAACAAATGCTGTTAAAGCAACTGAGCAGCTGTAGGGAAAAAAAATTACCCACTTCCTTACCTCAAACCATGGCAGCAATTAACTTGAAATTAATAATAAACCTAAAGGAAGAATTATAAAACACTTCTGAAAACAGAAAATCCTTGTGGCTTTGGAGTAAGTAAAGGTTGCTTAACCTGCATAGAGTAAGTACTCATATGAAAAAAGAAAATTAATAAATTTGAATTTATTGAAATTAAAACATTCTGTTCTTTGTAAGATATATTCAAGATAAAGGCAAGCCATATACTAGAATAAAATTTTACTTCTAAATTATTTTATACATTGAAATTAGTTAAAATACCTATTATTGATATTATTTATAAATTATATATGACAAAGAACTTGTATCCTGCATATTAAGTATATATAAAGAAGCAAAGATATACAAATAAGTAATGAGAACACAACATCAAAAATAGAAAAATAAATCTGTACAAGCTGCATAACAAAACAAAAAATAAAATATCCATGCACATCTAAATATTTCTTAACACTATTATTCATTAGAATAATGCAAATTTAAACTATTATATACCTACAAAAACAGCTAACATTAAAAAGAATGACAATATCTACATTGACAAGGATGTGGACTGACTAGAAGTCTCAAGCATTACTGGTGGAACTGTAAAATGATACAACTACTTTGGAAAATTGTTTGACACGTTCTTTTTATTTAAAAATATACTTGCCATTCCACCCATGGAGTCTATTCTGTGGCTTTTTATTTTAAAAAACTGAGAGCATGTCTACACAAATACCTTTTCATTGATTTTTCTTGTAGCTTTATTAAAACACCAGAACTCAGCACAGCCCAAATGTCCATCAACAGATAAATGGGTAAATAACTTATAGTATAGCAAAAGGATGTGATACTGCTCATTAACCTAAATAACAATATACTGATGCATGCAAAAATATCATTGAATCTCTAAAACATTATGCTGAGTGACATAAATTAACACATAAGAGTAAGACTTCTGTAGTTCTATTTATATCAAAGTATATGACATACCAAACTAATTTATAGTGACAGAAAGCAGATCAGTGGTTGCCAGGGGCAAGAGTCAGGTAGAATTTATTGCATATATGGTGATACAAATATTTTAAGTCTTGATTATTTTGAGACTACACGGTGGATTACAATTGTCAAAACTAGTTGAACTTTATACTTAAAAATAGGTGCACTTATTATATGCCTATTATCTCTCAATAAAGTTTATTAAAACTGTAAAATGGAATACTATGAAGCCATAAAAAACGATGAGTTCATGTCCTTTCTAGGGACATGGGTGCAGCTGGAAACCATCATTGTCAGCAAACTGTCACAAGAACAGAAAAACAAAAACTGCATGTTCTCACTCAAAGGTGCAATTGAACAATGAGATCACTTGGACACAGGAAAGGGAACACCACACACCGGGACCTGTGTTGGGGTGAGGGGAGTCAGGAGGGATATCATTAGGAGATACATCTAATGTAAATGACGAGTTGATGGGTGCAGCACACCAACATGGCACATGTATACATATGTAACAATCCTGCACGTTGTGCACATGTGCCCTAGAACACAAAATATAATTTAAAAAAGAAAAACTGTAAAATGAAGGACTGTGGAAGCAGTAACTGGAATAAAATAAAGGAGCAAAAAGAAAGGAGCTCTCAATTTAAATTATCAAGTGGCTACATGTTGACTGAAAACACATCATTTATTTCAGTGTATGCAATCACATGCAGATTCACCTAATTCCCATACAATTGGCACCTCCAGTGGGATAGCATGCTAGAAAACTACTGGAAGGACAATCTAATACTTTTTGTTTTATGTAATTCCCAATTCTGAGAAAGAACACAAGCAATTGCACATCTCTCTTCTATATATCCATTAAATAAAATATTGTGCAACAAAAACTCTGATAATTGTTTGCCTGGAAACAGGTATTGAATATCTATTCTCCTAAAGAACACTAATACTCCAAGCTTTGTTTAATTATTATGAGGATATTTTTTATTTTTCAATTTTTCATACTTTTTATGCATTTGGTTATACCTAAACTGGGATAATAATTTATCTAAATAAACAAACTTCAGTCAAATAAATTTTCCAAAGCTAGGGACGACATGTTTCTTCATGTAGAAGAAAATTGAAGAGATTCAGAGTCACAGAAAGAGAAAATAGAAGGTTAACTGTAATTTCATTTAAATTATCATGTTCACTTTGCAAGTATGAAAAACAGCACTCTGAGAAAGAAACCAAAAAGAGTATGTTTGATAAAATTGATGATTTTCCTAATGACATATATTGTTACCAGACCTTATCTCAGAATTCCAACCTTCTTGTTCTCAATTCAGTACTCTTTTTCTAATACCTAGATACAGATTACTAGGAAAATAGTTTGGGATTATCTAGTGTAACTAGCAATTCAAATATCTGATTGTATTTTCTATAATATTTACATCAAAGCCTTAATTTTAAACTTATTTGTACATATATCTGTGACATAGTTAATTCACTGAATATTCCCATTCATATTGTCCTTATGCTGGTATTATGGTTAACAACTTAAGTCCTTCATATTTCTCACTGGAGTATACGTAGTCTGTGAAGGATCTATGCATCTGGAATTTTGTAATTCTCAATGTGATTTGCTTATACTTAGAATAAGTTGAATGTGGTATAAATTTATAAACTAATATAAAAACAATAAAGAAGATACTTGGTACCTTCTCAGATTATACATTATTATATTTGATTATTATAATCACTGTTTTTTAAGAAACGAGGAAGATTAGACCCTGGAAGCTTAAAAGACTTTCTCAACATTACTTATTTAGCAAACAACCAGTTTTTTCTAGTGGAGTGTTTGTGTGAACTACACCAAGGGCTTTCCACTTTACCTAAGCTGTTGTCAATTCTCTTACATATGTTCAGTCAATATGAATAAAAGGAACTATCTGCCTTGTATTTGCCATTATTATTTCTTGCTCATTCTTGGAAAAAATGAAAGTATTCTTATCAGTGAATTGAAAAAAGCATCATTCATTACTGGAATAGACATGGAGATTATAAAGCCTCTCTACTAAGCACAGAGAATAAAGTCTTCTCCACTTTCCATTATTACGTATATAATTTATGCTTGAAGGATTTTTGAATGAATGATAAAATTTGAAAGAAAAATGTCTATGACATTTGTAATAAGTTGTGCTTGCATCAACTGCGGTGTCTGTTTCATCTCAGTGATAAGCTAAGAAATGAAAGTTTTCTCATAGCATCTTTAAGTATTTCATTTTGAAAGAGAGCAGGTGCTTATATATTTCATAAGGGTGGGGCTGAATTGTTTTTTGCTACATAGTAGGATAGACTCAACTTATTGCGGTGAAACTGATAATTCTGATGACTTATATGATAACTATTTATAATATTGTTTTCTAACAATATATTAAAATTTGCTTCTCTACCAGTATAATTGTATGTTATGGAGTTTAGAAAACATCTTTAATGATCATCGCACATGCAAGTATGTGTGTGTGTGTATACATATATATATATATTCTATTAATTATCAAATTATCTCTTGTTGCAAAACTCCGAGGAAACTTTTTAAATTTTAAATTTTAAATTAAAAATGCTTGATAACTTCAAGTTTATACTTGGCCATTTTAAGGTTGTCAAATGGTAACTCCTTTAGAAAGCCTGGTATTTCTCAGCTAAAGGTATATTTTTATTCATTTATGTTCCTATTTACTATCCATGTAACATTGCTGCAATGACAATTCTCTCATTTGTTTGTATTTCCCTGTGTCAGTCCCCTTGAATAGCCCCTGATACGTGGACTCTTACATACTACCACTTTCGCTTGCTTGTGCCAATAGGCTAGTATGCAATATGAGATAAACAGTGACCTAGAAAGTGCTTTAACACTGGTGCTTGCTCCGATGCTACTCTGGAAATCTTGGCAACATGTAAGTAAACAATTGAAGCCTAGCCTGCTATGTGATTAGAGACCAGGTGTAGTGATGTCAATTTACTCCAGCCCTCCTAGGCAAGACCATCATTAACCAGCAGCCCTACCAGCTCACCAGATATATGAATAAACACAGTTGAAATTAGGCAAGGACATCATAAGCCAGCAGCCCCACCAACTTAGAAGATATATGAACAAACACAGTTGAGATTAGGTGAACCAGATCAAGAGCAAAATGAACAACTAGCTGGGCCTGAGCCAAGTTGTCAACCTGGAGAAATATAAACTAAATAATAGTTGGCTTTTAAGTCCTTAAATTTTGGAATGGTTTCTTACGTAACCAATACTATCAAACATATTACCTGTCTTCACTAACTGCACACAATTTTTATTAGGCAAGTATTTTATCTTGTTCTTTTTATAGTTCCAGCACCTAGAAGAGTGCCTGATACACCATAGTGTTTCGAAAATATTGGGTGAATAAATAGTGAAGAAAAGAATAAGAAAATATTATTCTAGCTTCTTTAGCTTCTTAAGATTCTCATCTGTCACAATGGAATCAATATTTATGTGCTTCACATGCTTTTAAAAAAAAAAATTGAGATGGAGTCTTGCTCTGGAATGCAGTGGTGTGATCTTGGCTCACTGCACCATCCCCCTCCTGGTTTCAAGCGATTCTCCTGCTTCAGCCTCCTGAGTAGCTGGGACTACAGGCGTGCACGACCATGCCCGGATAATTTTTGTATTTTGGGTAGAGATGGGATTTCACCATGTTGGCCAGGCTGGTCTCGAACTCCTAACCTCAAGTAATACTTTCACCTTGGCCCCCCATAGTGCTGAGATTACAGGCCTGAGCCACTATGCCCCACCTTCAGATGTCTTATTTTCTTTAAAATAAGAATTCTTTTTTCTCGGTTACATTCAGAAGTCTTACCAGAGAAAAGAATGTGGCTTTTCACAAGTGGGAGAGCCTCTCTGTTTGCTCAGATTCCTTCTCTGTGGAGGATGGAGTGGGAGTGGAGAATGTATTACAGATGTGAGGTTCTCTCTTACGTTGAATAAGAAAAAAAATACCTTTATCCAAGTACTGTATTAAGGATTACATGAAGTATGGGTGGATGCATAGTTTATTTGTTTAGTATAACATATTGTCAAATGTGTGTACAATCACTGTATAAATATAAAGTATTTTAATCATTGATATTCTCCGAGAGATATTTGCATTGTTGAAATTTTCCTGCATCTGTAAAAATGTATACTGCCAATATTAACCTTCTGATTTTCTTTTCAGCTGAGTTTAGTTTCACATGCTATGGACGCTGTCAAAGATTACATGGAACAGTGGCAAGGGGACACTAGAAAAATATTTTCCATCTCTCTGGCCCTGAGTTATTCATGTTTCTTTGCAATGATCTATAACAACACCATGTTCCTGGTTTTATGAGTATGATTTTTTAGAAAATGGCAGCTCTTATGTTCGAATATGGCTAGTTTTCTATTTTATTTTAATTTAAAGTATATGGGGTTCATTTTATCATAACCTTGTATATTCTGTTAACACTTCATATGTTTTTATAAAGTGATACTCATAAAAGAGAGGCTTGAATCAATTCAAATTTGAAGGATAGGAAACAACTCCTTACAATGAAAGATTACAGGATATAGTCACTGAAAGAATCCTCAACTCTTCCAAGAAACGGAGATTTGTTGCAGTTGAGGCCGAGTGGAGTAAGAATTTAGGGAGGACACCTTTAACTACCCCATAGGTTAGAAAAATGCAGATTACCTTTCCACCAGAGGCTCTTCTTAGTGTGCCTCAAGATACTGTCTTCCTATGCAATGACCAAAGACATGTATAAGAATGCCCGTAATATTATTAACAATAGTCAAATAATTTGAAACTGTAGAATTATTCAGTAACATTAGAATAGAAAAACAACCACATATCTATTAAATAAGATATTATATAACAATAGAATTATATAAACTATAACTGCATACAACAAAGTAGATCTATCCCACAAATTGATCTTGGGAAGAAAATGGCAGCAGTGTAAAAATGCATATTATATGGTTTCATTTCTATAAAATTAAGCAAGAAAGACAAAAATAACTTTGATGTTAAATATCAAGATAACCATTGCCTTTGAGGAAGAAACAATGAAGAGTGATTAGAAGGCAAAACTAGAAGGAACTACAGGAATGTGAGCAACTTTCCATTTCTCATTGCATTTTAAATTCAATGATTTTTAATTTCTGCAAATTATGTATTTTTGTTAAATTTTCTAGTCATTTTTCTATTTCAGTGTTTCCTGTTTTAAAAATATGTATCTTATCCCTTTTATTTTTAATTTTTTAAAATATTTTGAACTCATGCTGTGATTAAACCGACAAAAGTCATTGGCATCATAGAGTTCACATGCTAGTCAGCAAATAAAAACAAAATCAAAATAAGAAATTGTATAGTGACAAACACAATAAAATACAGAACAGAGCTAGAGGGATTGTATGCCTCTTGGGAGGGTGTTTGTACATTTAATAAGATGATCCCAAAAGACTATACTGACATGTCTGGGCAAAGACCAGAATTGATCAAGGGAATGAATTTACAGATATCTGAACAAGACAGTCCAGGCAGATGGAACATCAACAGCAAAGCTGAGAACCAACGTGGAGTGTGACCATTTGAGGATCAGAAAGCAAGCCACTGTGGCTAAATGAGAATGACAAGGGGTATAATGTTAGATGGCGACGTCAGAGTTACAATGGTTGGCCAGTACAGGTAAGGCATTGAAGACTTTGGGTTTTTCTTCTGATGACGTGGAAAACCACTTGAGAGTTTTAAAAGGCTGATATGATCTATCCATCATTGAAAAACATCACTCTTGCTGCCCTGCCGAGAACTGATTCAAGGATGAAAAAGGCAAGGACAGAAGTATGAAGTCCTGAGGAGTATTTCAATAATCCAGAAGAGAGGGGATGCTGAGTTAGACCTGGAAGATGGAAGCTGGATAGATACAGATTATCAAATTCTGGGTTTATTTTGAAGGCCAAACTGGAAATATTTGCCAAAAAATTGGATTTGGGGTATGAAAGTAAAAGAAGAGTCAGGGATAAATCTATTTATTAATACCTGTTCAACTGGATTTGCTGTCTTTAATGAAATAAGAGCCATATCAAAAAGTATGGCTGGGCATGGTGACTCATGCCTGTAATCCCAGTACTTTGGGAGGCCAAGGTGTGCGGATCACCTGATGTCGGGAGTTCAAGACCAGCCTGACCAACATGGAGACACCCTCTCTCTACTAAAAATACAAAAAATTAGCTGGGCACAGTGGCTCATGCCTTAATCCCCACTACTCGGGAGGCTGAGGTAGGAGAATCGCTTGAACTAGGGAGGTGGAGGCTGCTGTGAGCCGAGATGGCGCCATTGCACTCCAGCATAGGCAACAAGAGTGAAAATCCGTCTCAAAAAAAAAAAAAAAAAAAGGAGAAAGTTCAGGGGGAGATACATAAGGGTTTCAAGATGCCACTGATACACTCAATTCAAGGGACGGGTAGATGTGAAGCAGCTCACATAACAGGCTGAGTAATAGAGTCACTGAGCTGAGGGAAAATTAGGTAGATAAAGTACTTCAATAAAGAATAATTGATAATCCAGATTATATGTTCCAAATACATCCATCATAGTTAATATTCTGTGCCAGGTATTGCTTACAAATATTAAGATAAAATAGTCACCACTTGTTTGAGAATCCAGGACAACAATGTCCTCAAGGGAGAGGCATATTTTCATAAGAGCAAGATAGTAAAAGGAATTTTCTGAGAAAGCATTGAGATATAGAACATTTGATAGTAATAGATCACAAATTCCTAAAAAAAAAAAAAAAAAAAAAAAAAAAAAAAAAAAAAAGCCCCAGAAGAAAGATAAGATTTAGTAATGTGTATGAGAGTCATGAGTTTTTCTTGAAGACTGACCCAGCAGGGATAAAGGGACTGCTGAAATGAAGCCTTCAGCTTCCTTTTCACTCCTGCCAATACTGATGCAAAAGCTGGACCTTGGTGGTGGGAGACATATCAAAAGTGTATGATTTTCTATTGCCTCATCTCCCCTGTTTATGCTCATGTAGAATTGTTTCCCATATTTGCATTGTTTCCTTTACCTCGGGATCTCTAATACCTTTGTTGCTTTTCCCTTTGATCATCCTCTTCAACCTCGCTCAAATGTCTCTCCCTCTGGAAAAACTCCTCTCAATTCATCAGACTTGCTGCATCAGAGCTATTTTTTCTCTTTCCCACGAGATTGTTATCTACTGGATATACTTTAAAAAAATGTATGCTTCATCTTTACATTACCAATACTGGGTGCATAATAGTTTACTTTTTGAATGAAAGACAAATAATTTGTAGTAGTCTAAATTTAAAAGAACATACTTGAGTTTTAATGAGACCATTGCAAATGCATAGGAGTGAATCCCTCTGATTATGTATCTTTGCTATTAACGAGCTTAAATATTGGTAAATAAAGGCTTTCTAAACAAGAATGAAGTATTTAAAAATATGTTTAAAAAAGTTTAAAATATCACAAGGAAATGAGCATTGCACAAGATATTAGTTTACACATAGATTTTATGCTCCTTTTAGAATAAAAAGTAGAATAAATAATAGCTAATCTTAAGGCTTTAGGCAAGGTTAGCAGGGAAATCAGAAAAGATAGAAAAAAAAATTCTTATGTGTTTTCTATCATCAATGGCAAGAAAGAGAGACAGGAGTTGACAGAAGGAGAGAATCACCTTCAAACTGAAAAATCAAATCATTAAATAAAGGAAATTTGAGCCCAAGACAAATACAGACACTTAAAAAACCACTGACTCTAATAAAATAAGGCCAAAACACGGCCAGGCGCAGTGGCTTATATCTGTAATCCAGGACTTTGGGAGGCCGAGGTGGGTGGATCACGAGGTCAGGAGTTCAAGACCAACCTGGCCAACATGATGAAGCCCCATCTCTACTAAAAATGTAAAAACTAGCTCGGTGTGGTGGCGTGTGCCTATAGTCCCAGTTACTAGGGAGGCTGAGGCAGGAGAATCACCTGAACCCGGGAGGCAGAGGTTGCAGTGAGCCAAGATTGTGTGCTACTGCCCTCCAGCCTGGGCAACAAAGACTCTGTCTCAAAACAACAACAACAACAACAACAACAACAACAACAATAATACAAAATAAAATAAGGCCAAAACACTTAGTCTAGACATTTGGTGTTCAAGGATATTAACATACCCTCCTTAAGCATTTATATGTATATAGTGATTTACTATTATCCATATCCTAAATCCATATAGTATTTATTTCAAATACTATACCATAGCCCATACCTTTGTCCATATAATTGTCTGAGAAATGTATTCTTATTTCCATTCTACAGATGAAAACAGCAACACTACCTGACTTATCTAAAGACCCGGATGAGTTAAGAAGTGGACTCAGGACTTAAAGACAGATGTTCTGAATTCAGAGTTCTTTCTCCAGCAAAAGAGAACCTGCAAGTGTATGTTAAGAAACACTTTGGAGAAATAATAGCTCTTCGAGAAATAATAAAAAATGGGAGGGACACAAGTATACTTGAGTCAGTTTCCATACTAATGTTCAAAAAGATGAACTGGTATGTAATGAAATTAAGCAACTGAAACTGGGAAGTTTGATGTTAAATCCTTCTAAAACTCAAAAAGCACAGGTAAATACTTGCTTGGAGGGCATTAGAAAAGAATGTTCAAGTAAAATTTCCTAATGCTGGTGTAATATAAGTATAATATAGCATAAACTCAATATTGTCTTTCTATTTTGTAATTTTATATACATATATTTTTTTCTGCATGAGGCAGGGATATCACAGATTACATGACTGTTGGAAGATATTTAATCATTTTACTCAAAAAACTTTGTGGATAATACGAAACAGGTTAAACCTTCATTCCTAGGGTGTACTGAGTAATGAAACAAACACAATCTGTAGAAAGCACTCATAGAATATGCCTGAAGTGTCTATTTCTGCACTTATTTCTTAAGCCTGGAACACATCAGAGCATAACTTACCTCCTTAATAAGATCCTGACATTTTTCTGAAGAGCAGAAACTGATTTTCATATGAATTTGATAGTTAGGATTGATTGATCTTTTACAATTAACAGTATTTGGGCAAACTCAAGTGACTGGAATAATCAACCTAAATTATATCAAAGCTGAGTTGGACATAGCCGCATTTCTAGGCACACTATTATTCTTCCCCCATGCTATAATTAAATAATTAAAATTATTCCCTTTTTCTTCAAAATGATAAATGACAAAAATAAGGGGAAAGAAAGGAAAAACAGCAGAAATCAACCTTCCATTTTTCAGCGTGACAGACTCTTGGCACAGGCACAGCTGCTGCTTCTGGCAAAGCCTATTACAAATGCAAGTAAACTCATTTTTCCCTACAAATAATATTTTCATTAATTTCACAGTGTTTCAGAAATAAATCACATCGCAGTAGATCTTTTGGAGCTTCAAAGAAATAAAACTGGCTTTCTTAAACATCAAGTTAAATTATCGACCACAGCAAGGTATGTTGAGCATTAGTTTTTATTTCATTATAAATTATTGTTTTTCCTTATTTCCTTATAAAAGCGATTTTATTATTACACTTGTCATAATCACTTATAATTATCATCTCATTTCTTATAGTTTTTATCAGAGTAAGAAAATTGGGTGAGGCAGCAAAACTGACCATTTTAAATTCAATAAAGATGCCACATCTGTTCACATAATATCTCTCTATAAAATTCAAAATATTAATATGTCAGAGGAAAGAAAATGGGTTCTGAAAGCAGAGAGGTGTTTTAATCAGCATTCTCCAGAGAAACAGAATCAATAGGATGGATGGATGGATGGATGGATGGATGGATGGATACATACATACATACATACATACATACATACATATTTACCATGACAAACTGGCTCACATAATTATGAATGCAGTGAAGTCTCATGACCTGCTGTCTCCAAACTGACAGCACAGGAAAGCTGGAGGTATAGCTACAGTACAAACCAGAAGGTCTGAGAACCAGGATCCTGATCATACATCCCCATCCAAGTCTGAAGGTCCTACAGCAATAGCACCAACGTCTGAAAACAAGACAAGATGGACATCCCAGTTCAAGCAGAAAGCAACTTTGCACTATTCAAGCCCTCAAACGATTGTATTATGCCTACCACCATTGGTGAGGGTAATCTTCCTTATTCAATCTATCAATTCAAATATTATTCTCTTCGAAAAACACCCTCACAAACACACCTGGAATAATGTTTTACCAATTATCCAAGCATACTAAGCTCGGTCATGTTGACATATAAAATTCATCATCTCGAGGTCAAGTACAAATTCTTGTTCCACTATTTGTGTGACTTTTGGCAAGTTACATAATCTGTTTTAATCCTCTTACATTTTAAGAGGAAGAAAAGAGAAGGAAGGACAGACCAAAAAAATACAATTATCAATATATTTGTGTTATGCCACTTGGATATTGAAATAGTTCCCATCTATTTGTTTAGTTTTTATTTTTGTTTTTTACTGTGAAGTGGTATATAAAATCATTTCTTGAGAAAGATTTATTGGAAGTTTGATAATACTTCAGGATGATACTTCAGGATGATTTAACACTTGTGAAAAGTGAAAAATAAAAATATTCAGGCAAATATACTTGTTCACTGGGATCAATGGTCCTGTTAAGATTGCTAAGAATCTGTAGTTGTAAATATGCTCAAGTATATAGATGTTAAATCATAATATATGTTAAATATTTTCATAGTATTTATATTGTATCATAAATACTCAACAGGCCAGTTGTGGACAAGACAATGTAGGTAGTTGGATTATCCAGGATTAGGGTTTTGTTATGTAATGTGGTGAAAGGATAAAAGGGCAAGTGAGTTTGAAATTTTGATAAGAGAGTGAGTGACAACATCATGGTGAGTGTATCAGAAGAACTGTGAAGATAGTAAAAGAAATCGATAAAATACTGACCCATATAAATTTCATGTAATTTGGAATGGGCATAAGTTCAGCAAGAAACTCAGAAAAAAAGTAGAAATGTAAGGTCACAGAGCAAAAAAAAAAAAAAAAAAATTCAAGATTTTTTTTTTTTTTGGTGGGGAAGTATATCAATGAGGCTCATGAATTCAGTGACAGGCTAAAGAGAAACTGCATCATAAATGGTAGATAGCAATTGGTCACAAGTCATACAAGTGTTCAAATACGAGTGAACTCTAGCAATAAGCATCATTTTTAAGATGCATTACTGTAAGTTTTTAAAAACAGACTTGAGTACTGTGTGTCTTTATTGAGTATAGCTTTTGAGGTCAAAAATAACTAAGTTGATGCATATCTCTGACACTTTCTTGCTTTGAAAACTCCAGGAAATTGCATGTTTTCTCTCAACCTCAGTGTCCTCATGTCCAAAGTGAAGGTAGCGATGGTGGAAGATATAAGCAGATTAGGTTACATCCCCTAGGTCATATATCACATAAGTGGGTAAAGACTATAAGCCTAGATTTTCTAAATTCAAATTAATTGTGCTTTTCATTATATCACAATAACCTATGGTTAAATATCTAGAAAAAGCAATAAAGAATTCACAATTCATTTACTGGGTTTGGGGAATTCAGACAAGATTTATGTTAGTGCTTATCTCTACCAGCTGTCTTTAAATCACAAGGATAAACACAGGCAACAGTTTGCTTGGATTTTCCATTTTGGTTACTTAAAACATATTGCAAGAAGTTTCTGCACCTAGGTTTAAAGCACAGTTTAGTTGATGGCAAAGACTAACTGTTCTCTGCAAAAAAATCTAAACAAGCACTAGACATTTCTTCAGTTTTCAATCAACTGTGCTACATGTTTAAAATATAGTTAAAGCAACAGCAAAACTAGAAAGATGGCAGAATGCAAAGGAGCATATAGGCAGGGCCACTTTGCAGCCAGAAAAGGAAGCAGATGGAGAATCATATAAGTAGGAAAAATTAGAGTCAGGCAGAGAAGGCAGCAGAGCCGACATGGTGAGAGCAACACCAGTGAAGAACACAGGCAGATTGCTAAGCTTCACTGCTGCCGCAGCAACAAGACATCAGACACAAGTCATGTGGGAAGAATTTCTATCTGGACATTTTAAACCACATAGATAAGGAAAGACTACGAATATACTAATTGAAGAGTCACTGCACAACACCTGTTTTACATCTTCGAAACTGAAGTTTTTCCCTTCCTGATACTCAATGAATAAAGCTCAAATGCCTCACTCTAGCTCCTTGTTAAGTATCTAAAATAAATTTAGATGTTGGCAAAATGACATAACTCCGAAGATCTGCACCATCCCTGTTTATTCCAATATACCTTATACATACTTTCTGAATTGTTGTAGGAATTTTTTCACTATGCTCTAAAAATATACATATCAACCAATTCAGTTTTCCTTAAGATTAGTGAACAAAAATTAAAGACAAAAACATCAATAGATATTTGCAGGTATATTAACTGAATTGTCATGTAAATAACTTTTTCAGTTGGTGAAATGAAAGCTTAGAAGATTATATTTAATCTTCTACAATATTTAATCTTGTATTAATACAAGATTTAATATAATCTTCTAAGCTTTCATTTCAACAACTGGAAAAGTATCCAGTAAAAGGAAAGTAACCCAAATCACACTGATTTGAAGGACTAAAGACATCATGATTATAATCATCTTCATCATCATCATCTAAAGCAAACTCCAAATGCAAGTACAGATTCTGTCTCTGCCTCACACACTGCAGAGCACATTGTTATATGTCTAATTCCCTTGTCAAAAATATAGATAGAAATTGATTCTCTCTCTACACAGAATATGACACCAAAAAATGCCTCCTAAGATTTTCCAACTAAATTGGGTAATATGTGGGATGATTTCTTCTCTGATTCCATTGAATATAGAACTGAAGTTTCTGCTTATCTAGTGAACACTAAAAGCCAGAGCAAAGTATCCCCTCGTGGCTTGTTATATTGTTCTACAGAGTCTATTCCACTATGGTGACATAAATGTTCATTTCTAGTAATATTGATTTTTCTAGCTCATTTTGCTAATTACAGAGAGAGTTAACTATGACAAAGCACAATTTTGCATTTGTCAACTGATAAGCAACCAAATTTGAACTTTGTTCAGGCCAAGAGAGAAGAAAGAATATTATATATTGATTTTGGTTTTTTGCTAAACACTATAATACTTCCTTCTCTAAAGCCCAAATCACTATAAAACACCAATTTAATACTTCTTTAAATCTTACCATTTTGGTTGTTTACAGCTAACAGCAATTGTTTTGCCTAATTTACACAGAAAGTGAGATAATCAACTTTAAAGTCTGAATTTTTGGTTATATGCATGTATAAACAAATATATACTTAAAACCATCTCTGTGTACTTTTTACAACTTGTCACAATGGAAGAGTCAGTCTTGTTCTAACAATTTTTAAACCTAATTTAATATTTTCTATATAATTTATGCTGTCTCTTATGTATCTTAAAATGTATCTTTTGTTCATATATATTTCAGTTTATAAATATGACCAAAGCATCCTTATGTCAAATCAATATCCACCTTCAAAACTCACCTTGACATACAGTAAAATAAACAATAACCTCCAGCTGAGAAAAGAGAATGTTACTAGAATAGTAATTGACAACCAAGAAATAATCCCTAGTAAAAGTTTTGCATTTATATTTAAAATATAAAGAACCTTTGCAATAATTGAAACCAAAAACATAGGAAAAAATGACTATTTAGAAAAATACATATCTTCATGTATGTATGAGTTTAACCATTTTTATGTATGTATGAGTTTTACATATGAGTTTAACTTCATAAAAAAAATACCAAGTGGATTCAGTTACATGGTTGGAGGAAAATGTGTATGTGAGTACATAGCGATAGTCTTTGGGGAATCTTAAAAATAATAACAAAAATGTTTCCATGTAAAAATAAGTTATATATTTTGCAGCACAAATTTTACTGAAAAAAAAGTATATTAAAAGTTAAAGTACGAAGTGAAAAACAAACAAACAAACAAAAAGATGTAGTTGGTACATTTTCTATGACTGATGACTCATTTGTCAACTGAAAGGATATGTTTGTGTTTGTTTACAAATTAGTGACATAATATTTTCCATGTAATGCTGAGCTTTTGATGATTAATCTTGAAATGAGTAAAAGTTTGCCACAAGGTAAATTGTCTAACTTATCATGACTTTACCCTGTATGCTACATAGCATTAATATTTAATAAAAGGAAAAATTCAAGAAAAAAGAATCACCGTGGAAAATCTCCATGTTCAAAATAGCCTAGTATTTTTTACATTTCTAATAGTGATATAAAACTGTAGTCTATTAACTCGTGCTTATACAGAGTGAGGCTAATGAGAGAACTGTTATGTAGACTATGTAAATAAAGCTATACACAAATACTAGACATAAAAGATATTTCATATATATGTGGTTTGCAAAAATTTAGATTAATTATATAGTTAAATTTTGGTTTTATGTAAACTTTTAAAAAATGTGTAGGACACTGAAAGACTATCACGTATCATTTTAATTTGGATTTGTATTTTATTGAATGAAATTTTTGAATTTTTCTGAGCCCTATTAAATAATCTATGATTCATTAGTCAATAAATAACTTAAAATCTAATATCTTCCTGAAACAACTGTAAATGTGGTCCTTTAGATGACAACTGTGCATAAATAAAAGTAATTTTTTGAGAGTTGGTATTTGTACTGGTAATAATCTGTTTTACAAATAAGAATAGCAACAAGAAAATACCAACTACGTCAATTCATAGGCCTATGCCTATCCTCCCCCTTGGTATGCTTTCTTTGAGAGAAAATACTGTTAAAAAAAATGTGCTGCAGATTGAGTATTCCTGCTCCAAAATCTTAAACTTTTTGAGTGTTAACATGATGTCACAAGCGGAAAATTCTACACATGATGTCTTTGTTTTCTGATGACTCGGTGTACAAAACTTTGTTTCATGCACAAATTATTAAAAATCTTATAATAAAGCTACTTCAGGCTATTTGTATAAGATGACTATAAAGCATAAATGAATTTTGTGTTAGAATTACATCCTATCCCAAAAATATTTCATCATGTGTATGCAAATATTCCACCCCTTCCAAAAAAAATCTGAAATCTGAAACACTTTTAGTCCTAAACATTTTGGATAAAGGACACTCACTTAACTCATCGTTCATATATAAGTTACCAATTCATAAGCATAAGATGGCAAGAAAATTGAAAAAAAATCCATAACTTTGTCGTGTTTAAATTCTGTGAAACAGTCCCAGATATGAGACAGGTAAAATATGCAGTATATTAAGTTTGATGAGGATCAGGACAAGTATTTTGGAAAAGATTGTGAGATATTTTGGATACATTTATGTCTATGTTTGGAAATTATTGTTGTGAAGGACAGAGATGAAGACATTTAATTTGAAACTAAGAAGCATGTTTAATTTGATGTGACCAAACTATCAACAAGGTGATTTAAAATTTTTATTGTTATTTTGTGTTATCTTTCCCTCTAGGCAGTTTACTTACCAGTTGCATTTTTTTTTTTACTGTGTGTATATATATATATACACATTTTACATTTGTATATTGTATATATATACATTTGTATATACATATACAAATATATATATATTTTACTATATTTTCAGTGTTTCTTATCCATCTTGTCCCTTACTTTAATAAGGCAGATATACTTGGAGTCAATTTATATTAATTATTGATTAATATATGAATTCCACTATTATCTACTGGTAACTACACTCTGTCAAGTGCTATTTTAGGTCTTAGATAAGTAATAGAAAATGAAATATAAAACACCCTTTCTGTTTTGGAACTCACAATTTAGGTGAAGCTGTATGAAGACAAGTAAAGTCACCTTCCAATAACCCTTAAAAAAGTACAGTAACTGCCACTATTTAATGATGATAGAGTGGGCTCTCAGCTCTGAAAGAATATTTATTAAAATGTATTATTACTCTTAGTTTATTATTTTGGCTAAAAATATTCACAAGATTTTAATCATTATAATTTGAGAAGAAATGCTGACTATATTTCACAAGTTATAAGTAAGGTATCCTCATTTTAAACATAACTCTAATTATTTTAGGTTACTTTTTCATAATTAAAATTTTTCTTATAGCCCCAAGATTTTATAAGTGCCTATTTTATATGCCTTGCAACATGCTAAGTCATTATTGTGCTGCACTTTGGGTAGGAATTATAATTAGTAGCATAGGCTCCACAGTCAAGTTCCTGAGTATGACTGAGTAAGAATTCAGGCTTTGCAGTTGATAAGTTGTGTGAACAGAGGCAACTTGTTTAAGTTTTATTGACTACAATTTTCTCATCTACAAAATATAGATACAATTAGTTAAATTTAAAATAAAAAGGAAATTTTGGAGAATTAAGTGACATAACACAGGTGATGCAATTACAATTAGCCTGGTACTTGTCAAATCTTAAATTATTATTGGCAGCTCTTATCACTAGAAGATATAAAATTATTAAACTATTTGTAATGGTTTTATAATATAATTAAGAAAATAATATGAATGACATTAAGCAATCAGCAAATGATAAGTAATTGCTAGAATATATTAAAGAGAAAAATTATATTGTTAATATAGTACTGGATTGACAGAACTGTGATTAATATTTGCACTTTTTTAGGTGTGGTTATTTTAGGTAAGGCTTAAGCATATACATTAATTTGCTAGGGCTGCCATAATAAACTATCACAGACTGGGTGGCTTAAACAACAAAAATTTATTTTCTCATATTTCTGGAGGCTAGGAAGTCCAAGATCAAGGTATTGGCAGGTTTGGTTTCTTGAAGTCTCTCTCCTTAGTTGGAAACAGCCACCTTATTGATGTGTTCATAGATGGAAAAAGGAAAACTCATTTTCCTCTACTCTCAACATTTCTCACACCAAATGTGTGGGTTTTCTACACATAGCAATTAGCCAACTCTTTGTAGACATCAGTTGGGTGTCTTACAATTTAATTCAATTTTGACACTAAATATTTGGAGTTAGTGCAGACTCTCAGGTTACAGGCTTAGCCTGAAAAGATTGCCCCCACTTCAGACACCAGTCATAAGTAGTAAGTTCCCACATTATCTGCACTTCTGTCTGATATGGATACAAATTAGGGATTTCATAACTCCCCTCTTGTTTGGTAATTTGCCTTAACAGCTCACAGAATTCAAGGAAATGCTTTATTTAGCCTAATCATATTATTTTATTTATTTATATGTTAATTTAATTTAATTTAATTTAACTTTTTTGAGAAGGAATGTTGCTCCGTACCCCAGGCTGGAGTACAGTGATGCGATCTCGGTTCACTGCAACCTCTGCCTTCTAGGTTCAAGGGATCCTGTCTCAGCCTCCCAAGTAGCTTGGAATACAGGCGTGCGCCACCACACCTGGCTAATTTTTTTGTTTTTAGCAGAGACAGGATTTTACCATGTTGGCCAGGCTTATCTTGAACGCCTGACCTCAAGTGATCTGCCCACCTCGGCCTCCCAAAATGTTGTGATTACAGGCGTGAGCCACTGCTCCCAGCCCCTAATCAGGTTATTATAAAAGATATAACTGAACAGCCAGTTGCTGTGTATGTATTCACCAACACAGAAGCCCTCAAAATGCTATTTAAAGTTTTCTGTCATCCTTTATGTAGGAACAATTAATACAAGTATTTTTTATTGATTTTTGGACTCCATTTTCAATCCGTCTCCCTTACCTGGAGGCGAAGGAGTAAGACTAAAAGTTCCAACCCTCTAATTATATGATTGATTGCTCTGGCAACCAGCCCCCATCCAGAAAGCATCTAGGCCCCCCACTACTGTTCAACTCATTAACATACAAAAAGATACTTATGACCTCAGAGATTCCAAGGGTGTTAGAAGTTCTTGTGTCAGAAACTGGAGACTAAGATCAAATATTATAACACAAGATGCTCCTATCACCATTATTATTTAGGAAGTTACAAGTATTTTAGAATCTCTGTGCCAGAAAGTTGGTGAAGAAACCAAACATATATTTTTTATTATGTCACGTATGGTCATCCCTAAGTCTGTGCCATTGTGTTTTAACCTCTTATTAGAAATACAACAGCCATATTTAGGACTCACACATAGGACTTCATTTACCTAATTGCCTCAATAAAGGCTCTGTCTTTAAATCTCTGTCATTCTGAGGCACTGGGGATTAGAATTTACACATACGAAATTGGCAGGAGGACAGTTTGGTGTCTCAATTTTATCATCTCTAAATGCAGATGATATTATACAAGCTGCAAATGTAATTGCAAAGATTTATTTTAAAAAGGTATGTAATGCTTTTAACACACTGACTATGATTTAGTGCTCAAATGTAACTGTGTCAGTATCACAAAAAGAAACAGAAGACACATTCAAATGTAAGTCGAAGAGGGTTTATCTACAAAGGGATAATTGCAAATATGTGAGTGAAATGGAATCCAGATTTCTAAGGGAAACCACAAGGAATGGTGTGTCTAATACCTCCAATACTGTTAGTATCCCAAGCTATTAAGGCATAAAAGAAGTAGAGGCTATTAAAACCTAGAAGTGGTCAACGTCTTGCAAGGAAGCTAACAATAGGAAAGATAACTTTTGATGTCAGAAAACAACCAGTTCAAAGCAACTTTGAGAGAGGAAGTACAGGAATAATTACCTTCATGTCAAGTTTTGTATTCCTTTAGATTTCTTTACAGGTTCTATAGTAGTAGAACACAAATGTAACCCAGACACTTATGATCTGTTTTACATATGTCAGTGTCCCAGGGGAAGATAGCAGAATGGAGAAGAATAAAGAGTGTTTCTGAAGTGTCAATTGGACATTAGGTAGTAAAAAATGTTAAGTAAAAATTTGAGAGTAAAACATCTTTAGCATGATTTTTGTAAAGGAAACAGAATTGTTGCAGGTACCAGTATGATTTACCCTTAGTTACTCAGCTCTTAAAAGAAGGATGATAAGTTTAATCCTTGAAATTATGAACACAAAAATAGTAAATAAGAGGGCACCAATGTTAATTATATGAAGATTGGTGCTATTGAATAAGCCTACATTTTAAAAATAAAATAAAAATCTGTGGAAATCATACTCCGTAATGATCAAAGACTAGGACAATTTTTTTAGCATAGTAAAAGGCCTCAAGTTCAAAATTGCATGGTGTTAAAATTTAACAGGAAAACCTAGTAATACAGACTAATTCCAATTCTAAAATGACAAATGCACACAAATAGCCTTCAAAGTTAATAACCATTTTAAATGTGGAAAAGAACACAACACATTCAAACTTACCATATTATAATTATTCAGATTTTAGTATTTATTGTTATCACTAGTCTACTTATAACTTCAAGTTAATCTTATAAAATTGTCTGTCTTGGATGGGGAACATCACACACTGGGGCCTGTTGTGGGGTGGGGGGAGGAGGGAGGGATAGCATTAGGAGATATACCTAATGTAAATGACGAGTTGATGGGTGCAGCACACCAACATGGCACATGTATACATATGTAACAACCCTGCACGTTGTGCACATGTAACCTAGAACATAAAGTATAATTTTAAAAAAATAAATAAATAAAATAAAAAATAAATAAATAAATAAAACATACAATTCACTGAGGGTTTTTTACTTTTACTTTTTTAGTATATTTACGTAGTTTGGAGCCATCACTACTATTTAATTTTAGGACATTTTCATGATCACAAAAATAATCCTTGTACTCATTATCTGTCAATCTCCACCTCTTCCTTCTTCTAGTTCCTGGCTAGCACTAATCTACTTTCTGTTTCTATGAATTTGCCTATTCTGGACATTTCATATAAATTAAATTATATAATATGTTGCCTTTTGTGACTACCTTCCTTCATTAAGCATAATGTTTTCAAAACAATATTAAAAATTTTAATATTATTCACTAATGTGTAATATTTAATTGTATGAATCTTTGAAAACTACATTTGTTTATCCACTTTTTAGTTGATGGTCATTTAGGTTGTTTCCAATATGGGACAAGTATGTTGCTATAGAATATATGTACATGGTGTAAACATATGTTTTCATTTCTCTTGAGTATATATCTATGAATAGAATTGCTGAATCATGTGGTCACTCCATATTTAACTTTTAAAGGAACGGCCAAACTGTTTCCCAAAGAGTCTGTATCATTTTACAATATCATGACCACTCATGGGGTTTTCATTTTCTCCATAAAACTTACTATTTTCTGTTTTGTTTCAGTATGTGTCATCTTTTGGATATCACATGGCATTGCTTTTTTGGTTTTGAATTGTAGTCTCCCAATGATTAAACATAATTGAGCACATTTCTCATGTGCTTGTTAATTATTTTTGTATCTTTTTTGGGTAAATAACTACTTAAATTGCTTGCCATTTTTTTTTACTTTTCTTTTTTCTTCAGTTATTTCATTGTAATTGCTTTTTATATATTGTGAACACAAGTCTCTTACCAGAACATATTTAATTTGCAAATATATTCTAATATGTGGGCTGTCTAATCACTTTCTTCATGATATTTTTCAAAGCTTTTTTAATTTTGATGAGGTCCGATTTATTTAATTAATTAATTTATTTATTTATTTATTGTTTATTTGTTTGTATATTGGGTATGACATGTAAAAGAAAAAAAATGCCTAATTAAATATCACAAAAACTTACTCTTAAGTTCTATTCTGAGAGATTTCTAACTTTAGGCCTTAAATTTAGATATGATCATTTTAAAATTTCTTTTTGAATGTAAAATAAGGGAGAGGTATCACTTCTAGAGCACTTCCTTTTTCACCATATACAAAAGTCAATTCAAAATGTATTGAAAACTTAAATCTAAGACCTCAAATTATGGAAGTCCTACAAGAAAACATTGGAGATACTCTCCAAGATGATGGAGCAGGCAAAGATTTCTTGAGTAATACCCCAAAGCACAGGCAATCTAAGCAAAAATGGGCAAGTGGGACCACATCATGTTAAAAGCTTCTGCACACCAAATGAAACAATTAACAAAATGAAAATACAACCCATAGAATGAGAGAAAATATTTGCAAACTACCAATCTGTGAAAAGATTAATAACCAGAACATATAGCTCCAACTACTCAATAGGAAAAATCTAATTATGCAATTTTAAAATGGGCAAAATATTTGGATAGATATTTCTCAACAAAAGACATACAAATGGCAAACACGTATATGAAAAGGTGCTCAACATCACTGATAATCTGATAAATGCAAATCAAAACTACGATGGTATATTATCTCACGCCAGTTAAGATGGCTTTTATCCAAACAGCAGGCAATAAGAATGCTGGCGCGGATTAAGAAAAAAGGAAACACTGTTAGTGGTAATTTAAATTAATGCAGCCACTATGAAGAACAGTATGAACATTCCACAGAAAACTAAACGTAGAATTACTATATTATCCAACAATTTCACTGCTACATATATACCGAGAAGAAAGGAAATTCATATATCAAAGAGTATCAGCACTCCTGTGTTTGTTGGAGTGCTATTCATGATAGCCAAAATTTGGAAGCAACCTAAGTGTTCATCAACAGACAAATCAATAATGAAAATGTGGTACATATACCTAATGGAACACTATTCAGTCATAAAAAAATACAGATCCTGTCATTTGCCACATGAATGGAACTAGAGGACATTATGTTAAGGGAAATAAGCTAGATTCAGAAAGACAAATTTTGCATGTTCTCACTCATTTGTGGGAGTTAAAATTTAAAACAATTGAACTCGTGGAGATAGAAAGTAGAATGATGGTTACCAGAGGCTGGGAAGGATAGTGGGGGGACAGGGGAAGTGGAAATCGTTAATGGTTACAAAAACATAGTTAGATAGAATAAATAAAATATAGTATTTGCTAGCACAATAGGGTGACTACAGTAAAAAATTTATAGTATATTTACAAATAATTAAAAGGGAAGTTTTTAATTAGAATGTTTCCATAACAAAGAAATTGTAAATGTTTGAGGTGATGGATACTCCATTTACCTTCATGTGATTATTACATGTTGCATACCTGAATAAAAATATCTACGTACCCCACATAAATACATACTTACTATGTACCCATGAAAATTAAAATTTTAAAATAAATGAATTAACCATATGTATAACTTTTTATTAACAAACTTTCAATTTTCTTCCATTGAACCATAGGTCTCTCCTATGTCAGTACCACGCTCTATTATGATGACTCTGAAGTATTGGCTTACCTATTAAAATATTTGATTTTTCTCCTATGTTGGAAATAGACTCTAGAGGACTGAGGGCAGAAGCAGGATATCACTTTAAATATTACATTTTTAAAGAATAGATCACAAATGGTACCAGCTTAGTTGAATATGGCAGTGACAGAGACTAAAAGAATTGGACAATTTCTGGATATATTTTGAATTTATAGCAAATAATATTTGATAATTGATTAAACGTAAGGCATAAGAGAGCAGACTTAAAGATGAAGTTAATGTTTTTCTTAAGCAACTGGAAGGAAATGGGTTTCATTTACTGGGATAGGGTTGATTACAGAGAAGCAAAATTTTGGATTAACAAATAATTCAATTTTTTGTTATGTTAAGTTTCAAGTATTTCTTATACAGTCAAGTGGAAATGTAGAACTATATATAAATCTAGCAATCAGGAGTGGGTGAAGGTATGAATTTGGCTTATAGCGAATTTTAACAACATGGAATTGCATCAGAGATTTAGATGTGAGAATAGGAGGGATAACTTCTTTGATAGTTCCACAGTTAGAAGCTGAGTTAGGAAGAGGGATTTGTGCAAAAAACTTCATGAGGAGAAGTAGCCAATGATCTGGGCAGAACACCAGGCACATGTGGTATACTAGAAAGCAAGTAAAGTTTAGTAGGAGGTAATAGTAACTCTTTAAAGAACTGCAGGTGGGTATGGTAAAATGAGAATATGGTAGTTAGGCACTAGATTTAACAAAATAAAGATGACATAGATACCATTGAAAATAATGGGTTTGGTAGAGTGATTAAGATAAAACATTATATGGAATAGGGTTAAGAGAAATGGCATAACCGAAAACCAAGCATGTAGGAAGAGTGTAAATAAGAAGATCAATAGTGAGGGGAAGGTTACTAACTCTACCAGACATTACTACACACTAAAATTCTAAAGAATGCGGTATTTGTATATTAAAAATTTGATGGGCCAATGGAACTGAGTATAGGAAAAAAATTCAGCATCTACAATCGACTGAGAAAAAAATGGAAGTAGTAAAATTGGATCATTTTTCATACCATATGGCAAATCTTCCAAGTAGATTCAAAATTAAAATGTAAGGATAAAAACACATGTATTAGGAGAAAACATGACATTTTTTTAAATTATTTAAAAATATAAATGTATTCTCTTACAAAAATCCAGAAGTTTTAAGAAAATATAGACTTTTTAAAAAACGGCAAACTAGTAATACACACATACACCCATATACACATAAGGCAACAAAAGGTAAATGTAAATAATATAGAAAAAGCTTCAAAAACAGAGAAGAGATAAAGTGGTAATAATAAAAATGGACTACAATATGTAGAAAAATAATTAAAATGACACTAACCATTTGAATAAATAATTTCAAACATAATAAGTTGAATTCAAATTACATATGGATACAGGTACATTTATTATCATACTGGCAAAAAAAATGCAATAATTTGAAGACTTGCTGTTGTTGAAGTAGAGAGACAAGTTCTCTCAAAATTTGTTACTGAAAATGCAAAATGGCACAACACCTACAGAAGGTAAATTAGCAATATCTAGCAAAGTTGCATATACATTTATACTTTTAAGATCACTTCTAAGAATCATTCTCAAAAAATTAATGATAAAATACAAAATAATTCTCAAAAAATTAATGTTAAAATACAAAAACACATATGTTTATTTATCAAATTCTCCTAGGAAACAAAACCAACAGCAGGTGTATATATGCACACTACTGGTGTGTGTGTGTGTGTGTATGTGTGTTTGTGTATATATGTGTGTGTGTGTATATATATATCTGATATATATCTGTGTGTCTGCATATATATATATATCTGTGTGTGTGTGTGTGTGTGTGTGTGTGTGTGTGTGTGTGTAGAGAGAGAGAGAGAGAGAGACAGAGACAGAGACAGAGACAGAGATTTAAGAAATTGGCTTCTGCAGATGTGGACTTGGCAAGTCCAAAATCTAGAAGGTAGACTAGCAAGATGCAAATTCTGGCAAGAGTTTATGTTGCAGTTTTGAGTCTCACAACAGTCTGGAGGCAGAATTATTTCCTTCTGAGACTTCATCTTTTCTCTTAAGGCCTTCAGTGGATTCAACGAGGTCCATTCACATTATAAACAGTAATTTCCTTTACTCAAAGTCTACTTATTTTATTGTTAATCACATCTAAATAAGTCCTTCACAGAAACATCTGCAATGATACTTGACCAAACAAATGGGCAACATAGGCTATAGGGTGATACATAAATTAGCCCTCGAAATATGCAAAAGACTTTTCACAGAAGCACTGAAACTATTACAGTTTAGAAATCTATTTTGAATTAAATTAATTATTAATTATAATTAGTAGAAAACAAATACATAAGAAAATTTGGAAATAATTTAAATTCCCATGGATAAAGTACTGATTTTATAAGCTGATATATCTACATGATAACTACATAGCTGTAAAAGCGAATGAGGAAGAATTCTCTGTCACTGGCATAATATCAGAATATATTTTTGAATAAAAAGCAAGCTTTGTGTGTACATTTATAAGTGTGTGTAATTATAAATGACATATATATAAAAGTACATATTATATATTAAAGAATTATATATAAATGTAATCAAACATATATAAATATTAATTAAGATATAAATTATAAAAATTAAAAGCATTGTTTTAAGGGGGACATGAAGGCAAAGGGTAGAAGAGACTTGGATAAATCAAAGCTTAACTTCCTTGAATAAATTTGCTTTTAAAGTTTTGACTTCAGAACCACAGATCTATTTCACATAATTTAAGAAATTATTTAAAACCATCCTGAAAGATCAAAAACAGAATGAAACATATGTGCCTGGCTGTATATGGGTTAATGAAAGAACCACAAAAACAATTTGTTTTAGCTATTCATTATAAAATAACTTCAACTTGTAAAAGAATTTCAAGAACAAAATTATAAAATGTGCTATAAACTCTAACCAGCGATCCGGTGGTTAGAATTTTGCTTTGTAATTCTCTCTCTTCCCCCATATGCTCTCTCTCTATATATAGATACAGATAAATATAGAGAAATATATAAATATAATATATGTATAGGTATTGACATAAATGTTGATATAGGTAGATTTACATAATCATAGTGATATGGTTTTGCATCTAGATATAGGTACATAATCCATATTAGTCTTTTTCTAAACTTGAAAGTACATTTGACACATCATGCTTCTGTATCTCTAAATTTTTTTGGTGTATATTTCTTAAGAACAAGAATATTCTTACATAATTACCCTTCAGTTAGCTACTTCAGACAAATTAGCATTGATACAATAGTATAAACTATCACAACCTATAGGTTATTTTTTGTCAGTTTTTCAAATAATGTCCTTTGTATTAATTTCTCCCTCTGAACCAGCACCCTATCACAACTGCTCATCAAATGTAATTGCCCTGTCTGTTTGGCATGTATGTTTTTACTTTGGAGTAGATGTCTTGATTTTAGTTTTGCAGATGGATTTATGTGTCAATACACTACTCTGCAATTTAGCAATGAGCATTCTATCTCACACAGAAATATTTCCTGTTTTCACAAATTAGAAAACTGCCCTGGGTTTCCATTGTTGATGTACATATCTCTATAGTTTATATTATTTATATCTTTTGATTTAGAAATAAGAAGTTGAGAGAAAGTCCTACGTCCATTTTTTTTAAATTGTGTCTCCCCTATGTCTTCCCATGATAAACTCACATGACATTTTACAAAACTGATGATTAAAAGAAGGAAATATGCAACGGATGAAAGTGCAGAAAAGAAAAGAAAAGTAATAATGCTGGATGTGAAATTAGATCCAATAAGAAGACAGCTGACCATGGAATATTGACACAGCTGTCATCTGAGGTCTGTATGTATAAGGCCATGGAAACTTACTGGAAGAGAACTTAACATAAATGAGAAAGGTAGTTGTGATGAACAGAATGAACATATCCTAGAGGAAGTAATGCTGGCAGAAAATTTTCACATTAGAAAAATCTCTTGAAGGTGTTTCAAGATACTGAAAGAACAAAGAATACAATGCAGGAAGCCGGTCTAAACTTTAAAAAGCATACGACAATTCACCAGTGTGTAAAGAAAGATGGTGCTCCACATTGTTAAGTATGTGAGAAGGAGGCAAGCATGGTTTCAACTACTTTTGATAAATTTTTATGAATAGTAAAACACTTTAGTTTTATGGGTTTTTTTTTTAATTTTAGGGTTTTGCTTTTTATTAATTGAACTTTTTACTATAACCAAAATTGCTTAGCATTTGAAATACTTTTATTATTATTATTATAATTATAATTATTATTATTATACTTTAAGTTCTGGGACACATGTGCAGAACGTGCAGGTTTGTTACATAGGTAAACACCTGCTGTGGTGGTTCGCCGCAGCCATCAACCCATCTTCTACATCAGATATTTCTACTAATGCTTCCCTCCCTTAACCCCCCAACCCCTGACAGGCCCTGAAGTGTGATGTTCCCCTCCCTGTGTCCCTGTGTTCTCGTTGTTCAACTCCCACTTACGAGTAAGAACATGTGGTATTTGGTTTTCTGTTCCTGTGTTAGTTTTCAGAGAACCACGGTTTCCAGCTTCATCCATGTCCCTGAAAAGGACATTAACTCATCCTTTTTTATAGTTGCATGGTAATCCATGGTGTATATGTGTCACATTTTCTTTATCCAATCTATCATTGATGGGCATTTGAGTTGGTTCCAAGTCTGCTATAATGAATAGTGCTGCAATAAACATACTTGTGCATGTGTCTTTATAGTAGAATGATTTATAATCCTTTGGGTAAATACCCAGTAATGGGATTGTCGGAACAAATGGTATTTCTGGTTCTAGATGCTTAAGGATTCGCCACAAATGGGATCTAATAAAACTAAAGAGCTTCTGAATCACAAAAAAACAAAACAAAAACAAAACAAAACAAAACAAACAAAACAAAAAAAACCTGTCATCAGAGTGGACAGGCAACCTACCTGAGAGAAAATTTGTGGAATATATCCATCTCACAAAGGGCTAATATCCAGAATCTGCAAGGAACTGAAACAAATTTACAAGAAAAAAACAAACAACCCTATCAAAATGTTCAAAGGATATGAACAGACATTCTCAAAAGAAGACATGTATGTGGTCAACAAATACATGAAAAAAAGCTCATCATCACTGGTCATTAGAGAAATCAAATCAAAACCACAATGAGATACCATCTCATGCCAGTTAGAATGGCGATCATTAAAAAGTTAGGAAACAACAGATGCCAGAGAGGATGTGGAGAAATAGGAACATTTTTATACTATTGGTGGAAGCGTAAATTAGTTCAACCATTGTACATCCATTTTGTAAACATCACATTGCTTGAAAATGATCATCAAGGATTCAAAATTTAAAAACTGGTAATTTACAATTTTATATAAATATCAATTAATCATGATCAATCAGATATTTTGACAACTCTGTTAAGAGAAGTGCCAATTAGTTGCAATGAATATTTATTATAGAAGTCAAATCTCCACAATTTTTTCTAAATGTATATATTGTATTACAGTTTCTTTAGGATATACCTTAACATGTAGGAAAATACTGCTTTAAAGCCTCATCTAACATGGAAATCATATTTCTCTCCTATACAGTGTGAAATAATTGTTTTTGGTTCATGGAATTTAAAAAGTAAATAATTTTTCTTTTATAAGTATTGTTTACAGGCTTGACTGCAATGAAAAAATAAAATTTTAGTAGAATATTGAGTCACATTTAAAAGCCTGAAAAAAAGGGCTGTTTAAAGTTAGAATTTTCTTACACTACTAAGGTCAGATTTAAGAGAAAAGCAGTTAAGATGCCCTGAAGTCTGAAAATGCAGGTTTATAGACTTACATTTCCTGTTTTTACCTTAAAATCTGCTACCTTGCTGAGCATATGCGCGCGCGCGCGCACACACACACACACGCACGCTACAAATTATCATGGACGTATTTTTGTCTCTGGTACATTGAGCTAGATGAGAAAGATACTTAAATATGGGCATTAACGTTCCATTGAGACTCAGTAAAAAGACTTTTAGAGTAAAATCTATATTGTTTTCTAAATCAAAGCTCTATCAAATGAATACTCTTTAAAGCCCCCCACTAAAATCATTTTCTTTATCAATATGGTAATATATTCATTTTGAAATAGTGTAAGGAAGACATCTATTTTCAGATATGAGCAAACATGTCTAATTAAAATAAAAATGTACACATATAAAATTAGTCTATTTCATTTATAACTATACCTGTTATACTTAAACGATAGAGTTAACGTTTATCAAATGCTTATATTTCATTTTTTTTCAGAATTCAAGTAGATAAAAATGAGATTAATGATAGAAATTGATGTGAAAAAAGGATTAATGACACACAATTTAATGTACTGTAAGGATCAAGTTAACTGGTTTCCTTTCATAAGCAAGACAAATAATCTACTTTTGCTCTAAATTCCAATAGTATAAACTATTGGAAGAAACAAGATTATTATCAGGTCTATTCTTCTTCTACGTTTTAAGAGCCCATCATGCTGACCAATAGTTATTCAGTAAATTCTCCATTACCTAGGAAAAAAGAAAAACCCTCAGTCATAGTTGCAAATACTGTGTCTCAGCTGAGATGAGGATAAGAATCTAAGAGATTTTGTTATCATCCACGTAGAACAATTGACTAAATTGGAGATTAGAGTTTAGAAGGAGAGAAAGAATAGGAGGATCTCCAATATCACTCACAGGCTGTTTTCTTAATTTTGAGCATCTTAAAAAGAGTATGCATTGATTACTTTAAACCTGTGAAAACAAATTACAACGTGTTCACAGATTTACAGACATATATAAAAATCTCTAAAACATATATGTGATTTTATATAAGAATCTCTAAAATAGTAAACTTGGCTCTAAAAATTTGTATAGCTCATTTTGTTTGTCACTTGTAAGATCGGCCGATTTACTGAAAGCTTAAAGTATCTGCAACAGTTCGAATATCAACACCAACTAAACTTACTTTTTACCACTATTTAATCAAAATTTTAAATGTGTTTTTACATCTTCATATTACACTACACATGGAATATCACACTTTAGTATTCACAGTAGGGATTACTATACTTATAGTCAAATAAAGTTTTTACATTCAAAATTTTAATTATTTGAGATGTTTACATTGATGTAGTCTACTATTTATAAATGTGCTCCTTAGGAAAAAAGAATTTGAGCAGTCATTTTAAAGGCATCCAGCAGCATTTTGGTCAACAATGACGCTGAACACAGTTGGTGTTATATGTCTTTCACGTTGGATTTTCATCCAATAGGAAGCTACTTTTCTAATGGTAATCTCACATAGTTTCCGTCAGAGAAACAGACACAGAACAAGGCATTCAATTTTTTCTAAAAATTCCATTAGTTTTCATTGCTTTTCTCCCCTGTGGTATCTTTACAAACATGAAGTTGAATTTGTCAGTTTAGTTTTACTTTAATATGCATACTAAACACAACTTGGCAATATTTTTACGAGACCAGCTCTTAAGTAAGCTTTTCAAATCAAACAAAGAAAAATAGTTGTTGTAATAAAATAATTACCTTTAGCAGATTGAGCATTAGTCCTATTTATTGATAACTAGAGATATACTACATTTTTAAAAAAGAAAACAACTGTGATTTCCATAAATAATTACATTTACAAATATTTATAAGGTTTTATGAGTCATCATATTGCACTTATCTTTAATTTGTCCCATTGTTAATATTCTGTAGAATAATAAATAATAATAAATAAGGGAGACATTCTTGTAAGATTTTTATGCAAATAACTGTCTCACAGCAGCTTTTTCAATAGCCTGGAATTGCTTATCCAAAGGCCACATGAGAATATTTTAGATGAAGTTAACATTTGAATGGGTAGACTGAGTAAAGCAGATTTTTTTCACAAATATGAGTGGGCCCCACCTAACCAGTTGAAGGTTTGACTAGAGCATAAAGGCTAATCTTCCCTCAAATAAAATGGAATTTCTCCTGCCTGATTACCTTGGCCTGGGACCTCAGTCTTTTCCTCACATTGGACTTGAACTCAAATATTAGCTCTTCTCAGGTCTTGTGACTGCTGTCCATGGGACTGACCTTATACCATTGACTCTCCTGATTCTCAGGACTTTGATCAGACTGGAGTTAAATTATCAGATCTCCTGCGTCTCCAATGTGCTAATTGCAGATCTTGGTACTTAGCCTCCAAAATCATGAGAGCCAGTTCCTCTTAATAAATAGTTCTCTGTATACATGGACATCCTATTGATCCTATTTTTCTGAGAAACCTTGACTAAAATAACTTGCATTCTTTATAACCACTTAACTTTGGCTCTCTGACTGTCCCTTCTTCCCAAATGCTTTCTCTAAATTGTTGCCTGAATTGTTTTTCTCACTGATATATCTGAATATTTCATTCATTTCTTTGTATTTTATGCTTTTTTATTATCATATATTGATATTGTAACAGAATAATATTTAAATATTAAATATATGGACATTTTAGCAGGATAGTATCTCCTCTTTAATTAATTCATTCCCAGTTGAGCTGACATGTGGGGAAATAAACAATAAACTGCTTAACAGATAACATGCATACTGTAATTTCTAGTGCTCATTAATACTAAGAAGAAAAGTAACATTTGTGAGGGGATTCTAACTAATAGAATATTGCCATTTTGAATAAAGTGGCTAAGGAAGATCTTCATGAGGAAATGATAACTGGACAAAGATAAGAGATAGTCCTAAATATCTAAGGAAAGTTTATTGTTTATCTTTTCACATGCAAACTCAATGAGGAAAGAAATTTTTTTTCCTGGTGCATTATTACCCATTTGCCTAGCACAGTGCATGGTGCATTTTTAATATACAAACTTGAATTGTATATACAGTGAAAATATCTTTAATCATGAAAAAGAAATGAAGAATTTCTTAGACAAACAAATACTGAGGGAATTCATCAGCACCAGACCTGTTCTATAGGAAATGCTAAAAAGTTCCTTGATCTGAAAGAAAAGGACCTTAGTGAACAAGAAGAAATCATTTGGAGGTATAAAACTCACCGGTAAACTGGGCACAGTGACTCAAGCTTGTAATCCCAGCACTTTTGGGAGGCCGAGGCGGTGGATCACCTGAGGTCAGGAGTTCAAGAACAGCCAGGCCAACATGGCAAAACCCTATCTCTATTAAAAATACAAAAATTAGCTGGGTGTGAGGGTGGACACCTGTAATCTCAGCTATTTGGGAGCCTGAGGCAGGAGAATCACTTGAACCCGGGAGGCAGAGTTTGCAATGAGCCAAGATAATGCCACTGCACTCCAGCCTGGAAAACAGAATGAGACTTCATCTCAAAACAAACAAACCAACAAACTAAAAAACCTCACTGGTTCCACTGGTAGTAATAAATACTCAGACAAAATATTATAACAGTGCAATTAATTGTGGTGTATAAGATACTTGTATCTTTAGTAGAAAGACTAAAAGAAAAACCTATCAAAAATAATAACTATAACAACTTCACAAGAAATAAATAGTATAACATTAATAGAAACAACAAAAAGTTAAGGAGATGCATTTAAAGTGCAGAGTGTGTTATTAGTTTTCTCTTTGCTTGTTAGTTTTTGCCATCGGTGTTAAGTTGTAATCAGTTTAAAACAATAAATATAAGATGTTATTATAAAAATTACTGGTACTCTCAAATTTAAAAAACCTACAACACATGAACAAAAAATATAAAGCAAAAAATTAAAACATAGCAGCAGAGAAAATCCTCTTAACAAAATGGAAGAAAGAAAGAAGACAAAAAAAGAGAGAAGACTATAAAACAACCAGAAAACAAATAACAAAATACTAGTAGTTAGTCCTTACTTATCAATAACACTGGATGTAAATGCACTAGACTCTCCAAAAAACAGAGTGTTTGAATAGATTTAAAAAATGAAAACAAGACACAATAATTGCCTGTAAAAAAGCATGATTTACATATAAAGATACACATCTTTATTTAATAAAATAAAAGCATGAAAAAGGATATTTTACGAAAATGGAAATAAAATAGAGCGGGAATAGCCACATTTATATCTGATAAAATAGATTTCAAGATATAAACTATAAAAAGAGACAAAGAAGGTCATTATATAATGATAAAGAGGTCAATTCAGGAAGAGAATATAAAAATTATAAATATATATGCACCCAACACTGGATCACCCAGATAGAAAAGCAAATATTAAAGAGAGAGATAGACCCTAATAAAATAATAGCTGGACATTTCAACTCCCCACTTTCAACATTAAATAGATCATCCAGACAGAAAATCAACAAAGAAACATAGGAATAATGTGCACTATAGACAAATGGACCTAATGGATATTTACAGCACATTTCTTCCAATTATGCAATACACAGTCTTCTTTTCAGCAGATGGAACATTCTCAAAGATAGACCCTATATTGGATCACAAAACATAAAACATGTCTTAAAACATTCAAAAAAATGGAATCATATCAAGCATCTTTTCTGATCAAAGTGGAATAAAATTAGAAATGCACAGTGTGAGGAACTTTGAAAATAACAGAAACACATGGAAATTAACCAATATGCTTCTCAATGGCCAGTGAGGTCAATAAAGAAATCCACAAGAATATTTTATAGACCCTGGAAACAAATGAAAATGTAAATACAGCATACCAAACCCTATGTGACACACCAAAAGCAGTACTAACAGAAAAATTTCTAGCAATAAGTGCTCTCTGTCTCTCTTTCTTTCTCTCTGTCTCTCTCTCTCTCTCTCTGTGTGTATATATATATATATATACACACATACGGAAAAAATTAAACTAATGATGCATACTAAAGAACTAGAAAAGCAAAAACAAATCACTCAAAATTAGAAGAAAAGAAGTAACAATGATTAGAGAAGAAATAAATGAAATTAATCCCCCTCAAATAACAAGATGATAATGAAATAAAAAGTTGCTTTTCTGAAAAGATGAACAAAATCAACCAACATTTAGCCAGTCTAGCTAATAATAAAGAGAAGATTAAGATAAATAAAATCAGAGATATAAAAGGTGACATTACAACTGATACCACAGAAATTCAAAAGATCATTAGAGACTATTAGTCAGGGTTCTCTTAGAGGAACAGAACAAATGGAATATACATACATACATATGCAAGGATATTTCAACTCCCAACTGGAATATATATATATACACACATAACTATACATATGTACATATGTATATACATACGTATATAATTTATGTGTATATATACACACACATATATATAGGGGAGTTCATTAAGTATTAACCCAAACCACAACAAGGTCCCACAATGGGTCATCTGCAGGCTGAGGAGCAAGGAGAGCCAGTCTGAGTTCCAAAACTGAAGAACTTGGAGTCTGATTTTGAGGACAGGAAGCATCCAGCATGGGAGAAAGATGTAGGTCGAGAGGCTAGGCCAGTTCCTCTTTTCACATTTTTCTGCTGGCTTATACTCTAGACAGACTGGCAGCTGATTAGATTGTGCCCACCCAGATTAAGGGTGGGTCTGTCTTTCCCAGCCCACTGACTTAAATGTTAATCTCCTTTGGCAACACTCTCATAGACACACCCAGGATCTACACTTTGTATCCTTCAATCCAATCAAGTTGACACTCAGTTTTAACCATCACAGAGACTACAATAAGCAACTATACACCAACAACCTAGAAGAAATAAATAAATTACCAGACAAATAAAACCTACCAAGATTAAACATGGAACAAATTCAAAACCTGCATAGACCAGTAACAAGTAATGAGATCAAAGCCTATATATATATATATATATATCCCAACAAAGAAGGCTTGAGATGCATTGGTTTCGCTGATGAATTTTGCCAAACATTTTAAAAAAGAACTAATACCCATCGTACTCACACTTTTCTGAAAAATGGAGGAGAAAATACTTCTAAACTCTATGAGGCCAATAGTACCCTGATACCTAAACCAGACAAAAACACATCAAGAAAACTATAGGTCAATATCCCTGATGAGTATCAATGCACAAATTATCAACAAAATGCTAGCAAATTGAATTTAACAATACTTTAAAGACATCATTCATCATGATCAAGTGGAGTCGATCCCAGTAATTCAAGAATGGTTTAATATATACAAATCAATCTATATGATACAGCATTATTAGCAGAATGATAGGAAAAAAATATATCACCATTTTAATTGATACTAGAAAAGCACTTGATAAAATTTAACAACTCATCCTACTAAACACCCTTAAAAAACTAGGGGTAGAAGGAATATATCTCAACATAATAAAAGACGAATATAACAGGCACACAACTAGTATCATACTTTATTTGAAAAAAACTGAAATACTTTCTTCTAATATTTGAAACACAGCAAGGCTGTCCACTTTCATCATTGTGATTCATCACAGTACTAGATATGCTATCCATTATAATTGTACAAGAGAAAGAAATAAATAGCATCCACACTGAAAAGGGAGAAGTCAAATCATCCCTGTTTTCAGATGATATAATATTATTAGGACAAACCAAAAAGACTCCACTAAACAAACAAACAAACAAACAAACAAACAAAACTAATAGAACTCATAAAGACATTCAGTAAAACTTCAGAATATAAAGTCAAAATACAAAAATCAGTAACATCTCTATATGTAAACAGTGAACAATAAAAAAATCAAGAACATAATCCCATTTACAATAGCAACAAGTAAAATAAAATACCTAGGATTAAACTTAACCAAAGAAGAGAAAAATCTCTACAATGTAAATTATGAAACAAAAACACTTATGCAAGAAACTAGAGGACATAATAAAATGGGAAGATATTTAATGTTCATGAATTAGAAGCATCAGTATTGTTAAAACGCCCATGCTACAAAAAACAATTAACAGATTTAATGCAATTCTTATCAAAATACCAATGATATTCTTCACAGAAATTAAGAAAGTATCCCTAAAATATATAAAGAACCACTAAAGACCCACAATAGCCAAAGCCATGTTGAGCAAAAGAACAAAACTTGAGGAATCACATTACCTGAGTTCAAATTATACTAAAGAGGTATTGTAATCAAAACAGCATGGTACTAGCATAAAAACAAGCATACAGATCCATGGTAAAAATAGAGAGCCCACAAATAAATCCATACATCTAAAGTGGGCTCAGCACAGGTGGCAAGAACATATACTGGGGAAAGAAGAATGTCTCCAAAAAAAAATTGTGCTGGGAAAGTTGAATATCCATATGCAAAAGAATAAAATTAGACCCTTATCTCTCAACATATTCAAAAATCAAATCAAACTGGGTTAAAGACTTAAATTAAAGGCCTAAAACTACTCCCTAAGAGAAAACATTGGGGAAACTTGCCAGTACATTGTTTTGGGCAACAATTTCTTGAGTAATGCTTCAAAAGCACAGGAAACCAAAGCAAACAATGGACAAGTGGAATCACATCAAGTTAAAAAGCTTTGCCACACCAAATGAAACAATCCATAAAGTGAAGACACAACCCATAGAAAGGAAGAAAACATTTGCAAACTCCCTATCTGACATGGGTTTAATAACTAAAATATATAAGTAGCTCAAACTAACAAATAGGAACAAATCTAGTAATTCTAGTATGTACCCATAACAATTAAAAATTAATAAAATAAAAAATTTATCAGAAAATTTTGACCTGACCACAGACAAAATGTTCCCAACCTCCTACAACTCTTGCTAGCACTTTTATGTTTGTGATTGTTGGTCACCTCTTGATTCCAACCCCTTCCTCTTCCCCCTGACTTTAACATAAAAAGAAGCTGAAATTTGTTCTGACTTGAGATTGTCTTGGTGATACTTGTTCGCCATCCTCTTGAATTCCTGGCTCCTGTATAAACCTGCTTTTCCTCTTCATTCTTGTCCCTTGAGTTTGGTTTTCAAACAGCAAACAGCCAAACCTAGGTTCCATTACACCAGTGTGTTCCCTCATGTAAATTATGAACTTTGGGTGATAAGAATGTGTCAGTGTAGACTCATCAATTGTAACAAATGTATTGCTTATGTGTGGGGTGTTGACAATGGGCAAGTCTATGTATGTGTACAGGTAGGGAGTATATAGGAAGCCACCATACCTTCCATTCAATTTTATTGTGAATCTAAAATGGTCTAAAAAATAAAGTTCATTAAAATAATGCTTTTGATATTCGTCACTTATTACTGCACACACTTTGTTCCCTGGCTGTCTCATGCTCATCCTTTGTTTCTAGGCCACATTCTTCCATAGTATACATTGATAGTGACATCATACTAGCAACATTTCCCATTAACTCCCAGATACTTCTACTCTTTCTCAGTTGTTATATATTTCCCTTGAGATTATTCCACCTATACATTATCAACAGAAATTATTTCAATCTTAGAAATAAAGATTGCAAGCTTGCCTACATTAGAGAATCACAGCAAATTCCATATCGATATTCATTGTTCCCATACGATATCAATTTCCAGAAAAGCACTCTCATCCAACATACACCTTCTGACACCCCCAAACACACACAAGTGAATGTATTAGATTAACATGTGGAAACAATAAAAAGCTTAGGAGAAAGAGGCTCAGAAGTCAGTCATTCTCCCTTGATTCAGATATTAAAAGCCATATACAGATGATGTACATATCCATAAAGCAAATAGCACCTGGGTACCAGTATTTGCCTCCTCAATTACATGCCCAATTTTTTTGCATGTTTTGAATATTTCTTCTTGAATATTTCTATCCATGTCAATCTTCCTCAATTCTACCTGTTTTAAAAGTCATTCTCATGTGTGATTTCCCTCATTTTGTCACTGGATATTAACACTAGTTCCTCGATTAGCATATTTTTAGAATATTTATCCTATTCAACCCTGTATTGCAAGCATTGGGTCATCCAATCACTCAACAAATGATTATAAAACCTTAACATCTGATGAGAATTAAGCAGACTATGGGGATGAAGAGTAAGCAAAAGAGCTTCAGTTCATCATGGAGCTAATAGAGAAATAGACATCACTTATTATACACTCTATGCCAATTTTGAATGAGAAATATAAACTTTTATATGCAACTAAATTTATATTTTACATAATTAGCTTCTTATCAAGGGCTTTGTTCAGTTCTTCAACATCAACATCAAACAACTATCACACTGTCATGCATATAATAAGTCATTTGTAAATATTTGTTGAAAAAAAGTAATTGAAGAGGTAAGGAACTTGCTGTGCATAAATATATTTTCTTTCTTTATTCCTATCAGTAGAAAAATGTAGATGGCTATGGTTTGTCACTATAAGTGTTTTTGCTGTGCTGAGATTTTACTTTCAGCTGAGGTAGTATAGCAGAAATAGTTTTTCTATTGCGAAGTTATGTTTAGGTTTTAATGAGCATTTTGTGTGTGTGCTACACTTCAAATTTATTATAGATTTTGTCATTGATTTTTGAGAAATGGGCCATAGCAATTTCTGTTTAGAAAGCTAAACCACATATGTAATTGAAAGTGTTGCAAAGCCTCTACTGCATTCCTCATTAGATCTCCCTTTGAATTAAAATTGAGTTTTTAGGACTAGGTCAATACCTCCCACAGAGTAATTAGACTGTTTGGGCAGCAGGTCAGAGTTCTAGACTCCAGCTGATACCATATATCAAAATTATGTATTCAATTATTTTTATGTGTTACCAGAAATATGAGAATCAAATTTTATACTGAGATTTACATATATTAAAAATGAACAGAAAATTATTCTGCTAGAAGACATACTCTCCCAAGAATACTTTTGTTTGTTGTTTGGTTTGATACTTTCCAAGCTATAATATTCAGAACTGAACAAAAGTAATATTTTTTTTCTTAGCAAATGGAGCCAGATCATGCATCTATTGCTATAGCACAAACACATAGTGGAAAGAGACTGAACTAATTGGCAATACTGGGAAATAAAAAGAAGATCTGGATTAGAGAGATAATGTGAGAAAAGGCTCAATAAAATGTATGGATTTGTAAGGAGGCTTGTAAGCCTGAGAGAAATGAAGCTAGCAGTAAATGACCTTGGATGTCTTAGACAATGACAATATGCAATATTGGTATAAATAAATAAAGGGAAAAAGCAGAAAATACTGATTATAAACTTAGCAACATGGAAAGCCAATTTACCAATAAATAATGTGACATCCATATTATTATGAAAAGTGTGGGGAACTCACAGGTGAGAAGTAAGGATAATAGCCTTGTGTTATTTTTCTGAGAATAGAAAACAGAATGGGACACATATGGTAATAAAAATAGTAAAACAGTCATAATTTGATTTCATATATATCCTAAACTGACAGTTCTTGAATAAAGGCAAATCGATATCTAAAGTAAATTTTTAAAATATAGTAATAGTATCAAGGCAGAATTTAAGTAGATTGTTTTTTCTGATAAATGTCCTATTTATGATAAAAAATTACTTAGCATTTTAGTCTGGTTATGAGGACAGTAAATTAAATTTTAATACACTGATTAATTTCTCCAAAATAAAGATGAATAAAAAATATTATCTTTAGAAGCAAAATGTATTTTTTTCACTTTAGTACCTCATTACATGTCTAGTACTTTAATGTAAAATTATGAAAATTTAAAAATTCCAAGATATTGAGAATGACATTGTCCAGTTTTTGGACCATTCTCTAGGCGTGAATTCAATAAATTTAGAAAATAAATGCATCTTTTATGAACGTCAACATGATGATATCCTAGACTGCAGAATGTTGCAATAGTTCTTTATGACTGCCCGTGAAAGTCCATACAAATGCACTGAATAGAAATATATCTTTCATTATTTTTAAACAAAACATGTTTTTTTAATTGACTTTTTTTAGAACCAATTGAATATTATCCAAATTTTGCAGAATATATTTATGTTAAATTTATAATGCAATAAAAGAATGAATATGACAATAAACATCACTTACATATAATCTCGAAAGATAGAAAACAGTGTCATGAAAGAACTCTCAATAAATCCAGTACTGATGGACTGTATCTAAAAATAATAAGAGCTATTTATGACAAACCCACAGCCAATATCATACTGAATGGGCAAAAACTAGAAGCATTCCCTTTGAAAACGGGCACAAGACAGAAGTGCCTTCTCTCACCACTCCTATTCAACATAGTGTTGGAAGTTCTGGCTAGGGCAATCAGGAAAGAGAAAGAAATAAAGGGTATTCAGTTAGGAAAAGAAGAAGTCAAATTGTCCCTGTTTGCAGATGACATGATGGAGAAAACTTCATCATCTCAGCCCAAAATCTCCTTAAGTTGACAAGCAACTTCAGCAAAGTCTCAGGATACAAAATTAATGTGCAAAAATCACAAGCATTCTTATACACCAGTGACAGACAAACAGAGAGCCAAACCATAAATGAACTTCCATTCACAATTGTTTCAAAGAGAATAAAATACCTAGGAATCCAACTTACAAGGGATGTAAAGGACCTCTTCAAGGAGAACTACAAACCACTGCTCAGTGAAATAAAAGAGGACACAAACAAATGGAAGAACATGCCATGCTCATGGATAGGATAGGAAGAATCAATATTGTGAAAATGGCCATACTGCCCAAGGTAATTTATAGATTCAATGCCATCCCCATCAAGCTACCAATGACTTTCTTCACAGAATTGGAAAAACACTGTTTTAAAGTTCATATGGAACCAAGAAAGAGCCTGCATTGCCAAGACAATCCTAAGTCAAAAGAACAGTGCTGGAGGGATCATGATAACTGACTTCAAACTATACTACAAGACTACAGTAACCAAAACAGCATGATACTGGTACCAAAACAGAAATATAGACCAATGGAACAGAACAGAGTCCTCAGAAATAATACCACACATCTACAGCCATCTGCTCTTTGACAAACCTGACAAAAATAAGAAATGGGGAAAGGATTCCCTATTTAATAAATGGTGCTGGGAAAATTGGCTAATCGTAAGTAGAAAGCTGAAACTGGATCCTTTCCTTACTCCTTATACGAAAATTAATTCAAGATGGATTGGAGACTTAAACATCAGACCTAATACCACAAAAACCCTAGAAGAAAACCTAGGTAATACCATTCAGAACATAGGCATGGGCAAGGACTTCATGTCTAAAACACCAAAAGCAATGGCAACAAAAGCCAAAATTGACAAATGGGATCTAATTAAACTAAAGAGCTTCTGCACAGCAAAAGAAACTGCCATCAGAGTGAACAGGCAACCTACAGAATGGGAGAAAATTTTTGCAATCTACTCATCTGACAAAGGGCTAATATCCAGAACCTACAAAGAACTCAAACTTACAAGAAAAAACAAATAATCCCATCAAAAAGTGGGCAAAGGATATGAACAGATATTTCTCAAAAGAAGACATTCATACAGCCAACAGACACATGAAAAAATGCTCATTATCACTGGCCATCAGAGAAATGCAAAGCAAAACCACAATGAGATACGATCTCACACCAGTTAGAATGGTGATCATTAAAAAGTCAGGAAACAGCACGTGCTAGAGAGGATGTGGAGAAATAGGAACATTTTTCACTGTTGGTGGGATTGTAAACTAGTTCAACCATTATGGAAAACAGTATGGCGATTCCTCAAGGATCTAGAACTAGAAGTGCCATATGACCCAGCCATTCCATTACTGGGTATATACCGAAAGGATTATAAATCATGCTGCTATAAAAACACACGCACATGCATGTTTATTGCGGCACTATTCACAATAGCAAAGACTTGGAATCAACCCAAGTGTCCATCAGTGACGGATTGGATTAAGAAAATGTGGCACATATACACCATGGAATACTATGGAGCCATAAAAAAGGATGAGTTCTTGTCCTTTGTAGGGACATGGATGCAGCTGGAAACCATCATTCTCAGCAAACTATCGCAAGAACAGAAAACCAAACACCGCATGTTCTCACTTATAGGGGGACATTGAACAATGAGATCACTTGGACTTGGGAAGGGGAACATCACACAGCAGGGCCTATAGTGGTGAGGGGGAGGGGGTAGGGATGGCATTGGGAGTTATATCTGATGTAAATGAGGAGTTGATGGGTGCTGATGAGTTGATGGGTACAGCACACCAACATGACACAAGTATACATATGTAACAAACCTGCACGTTGTGCACATGTACCCTAGAACTTAAAGTATAATAAAAAAAAAAAAAGAAAAGAAAATATAGCTGGCATATTCCAAGATATTTATGACATATGAATTATTTTAGTAAGTCTTATGTTAAAATTACTATTTTATGCATTTTATTTATATTACATATAAATTATGAGTAAAGCTAATGAAAATAAAACTGCTTTGACATAGCAAGCTCTTTTAGCAATTCTCATTGTTTTTACCTTCTCTCTATATATCAAATACCTATTTCACTAATTTTATAAGCTAAGTTTAAGAAAATGTAAACTAAAAAATTCCTCAAACCCCTCAGGTCTGTTATAATATATACTACCATTTATAAAATTTCTAAAACGACTGCTAATATGTAGTACAGAAACTTGTTCTTTTCAAGGAAAATTAAATTCTAAAAATGAGTGGCCAAACTTATTTCTCTCTGTTCTTCTTTTTTTTTAGTGAATTGTCTATAAATAACAAAAGTGACACCCATACAAGTCCATTGTGATGTCCATGTTGGTATTATACCTAAAATTAACTACTAATTTATTTTTATAAAATAGTTCCTTTTATAGGTCATTAAAAAGTAGTTTGTTGAACATCAGAAATGTATAACGATCAGTAACCTTGTTACATCATCATGTAGCTCTGCCACGATTAACAAGCCTCATATGGGGATTGCTTCTTATTTGTACCTAATTATGCAGACATCACCTCATAAAAGCATCATATGATTTATGTTTTACCACTTTTGTGTGAGTAAATTACCTTCCAATGAGTTGGTTGTAATGGTAACATAAAATCAATAACGTGAATTCTTCAAATTCATTAACTACTTAGGCAAATATTAAAATATCTTTAAATGTCTTCTGTTGTAAAAGGCAATAGCAAAACATTGAAGATGTTAAAAATGCAAATAAATTAACAGTAAATAATTTTCTGCTGCCCTTTATGTACATCCACTTAAGACCTGTCTTTCTAGAGGCAGTGTCTGCCATGACCAATTTATTGCAGATCTTAGCAGGGACAGTCTGTACACTGACAAAATTATACATATATCTATATTTACAGTTATATCTATACAAAATATTATACATATTTATATATATATTTACAAATATATATATATTTAGAGACAAAGTGTAACACTATCACCTGGGCTGAGGGCAGTGGCACAATCACAGCTCACTGTAATCACACACTTCTGGACTCAAGAGCTCTTCCTGCCTCAACCTCCCAAGTAGCTGGAACTACAGGTATGTGTCATTACGTGCAGCTAATTTGTAAATATTTCGTAGAGATTGAGTCTTGATATGTTGTCCCAGCTAGTGTTGAACTCCTGGCCTCAAATAATCCTCCTGATCTGGACTCCCAATGTGTTGGTATTACAAGCATGAGCCACCATGCCTGGCCTTATATATTTACAAATTGCAATACTCTATATGCTTGTTCTGTACTGTGCTTTCATTTAAGATTTTTCTAGATACATCTGTATTAGCACAAATAGAGATGCATTTTTCATTTTCCCAACTGAATATGTTTTTTGTATGGACATTTAAACTATGATTTTCTTTTGCCTTAGATACCATAGGACCTCCCATATTTTAGAGAGACTTTCCAAGTTAAAAATAATTACTATTATATTGTATATATTTCCAGCATGTTGTTCATACTTAATATATTTTTTCTTTGAAAATGCATTTTTGAAAACAGTTTACTTGGTCTTAACTTTCTATCTTTTTATTCTTTACATGTCTCTCATTTGAAATGGGTGGGATCAAAATACCCTCATAATATTTCAAGAGTAAAAATGTAATTATTACTACAAATTCACCTTTTACTTATTTAATTATTAAGCAATAAAAATGATAATAAATAATATTGGCAAAATAAATCTATGTCATATGATGTGAAGTGGTGAAGACTGATACAAGTTTTAAAAATATGCTAAGAGTAACAAAACAGATACGTTGAAATAAATGCACTTTCATATATATTAAATTTTCAGACATGGAAGAATAAGAAGAAATGTAGAATAGAAGGAATAGAGGAAGGAACAGGAAGTACAAACACAAGGAAGGAAGGAAGGGAGGGATAAGACTTACCAATTTTCAAACATAAAAACATAGCATGCTAAGCTATTCAATTTACATTATTTTATTTTACTTTAACCATTTCCTGAAAAGTAAAGACAATCACAAGTGCAAAAGAAAGCCTTGAGCCAAGTCTTTTCCATTTCCTGCTTTTTTATAAATAAGGTTTTATTGAAACAGCTGTAGTTATTTATTTACTTACTATTTATGGCTGTTTTTTCCTGCTCATTGGCAACCCTGAACAACAACACTGGTAACAGAAGACATATGACCCACAAAGCTTAATATGGTTATTATCTGATCTGATACACACACACACACACACACACACACGCCTAACATTTTGGGAGAATAGTTCAAGTGTTTATGATATAAAACATGTATTTTTTAATGATTAAACTGTGTAATAAAATATTTGAATATACATATTAAATCAGAATATTTCTGAAAAAAAAATCAAAATTTTAATATAGGTGTTAGTGGCCAAAGAAGCAAAACTAGAGTTTCAATTATCTCACTTGTTACCTCCAACTAATTTTGTTTTTGTTGTTGATTATTGGTTCATTTCCTCACCCAGATATCTTGATTACACAAACTCAGTCTCATCAGGACCTACAGTCTGTTGACCCCATTTTTCCTTATCTTTCAGGGCTTTACTTCTATTCTTACTCACTTAAATGTGATAGGTCTTTCTTACAATTTTGCCCTTACCTAAGTCTTCAGCTCCTTTATTCTTCTCTTGCCTCTTCATATTTTCTTAGCAAACTAAATCTGCTTAAATTCATGCTTTTGTGCCTGTCTTCAATACTCCTAAACAGTGCTGAACTAAAAGAAGGAATTAAATTTCTATCACCTAACTTTAACTGTGTTCATCTACTATATCCTATATGCACTATCTTCTCTTTCATTACTACAGCAATTTTCATGCTTCTAATAAAGGCCAACCCCTCTAGGTGGGTACCCTCTCCTTCCACTTCCAGAAATTCTTCTCTTTCTCTTGCATCCCAATGTTCTCCTCTTGACATTCCCAATGGCATAAACACATATCATCTTTTTTATTTTGAGATAAAAGTATTCTTGCTTTTATAGTCACATATAGGTGTCTTTCCATTTTGTTCCTTTCCAGGATAGAAAAAATGCTTTATATGCATCACTATCAACATTTTTATCTTATTCTATTCCAATAAAGTTTAGCTTCCTCTCAAAATTGTCCTGTCAAAATTACCAGTGTTTGTGTTTTGTTAATCTGTCAGTTATTTCTAATCCTGATTTTAATTAACCAAGCAGCAAGATTTGATCACTCATTTTTGCTTAAAAAACTTTTCTAATTTGTTTTTTAGGGTGCTGTACTTTTCCGCTTTTTCTCTGACCTGGTGACTTTATGTTCCAGCTCTTTATTTTTCTCTTCATCTCCCTTAAATCTTAATTTTTTACTCTGTGTTGTTTTTTGTTTTGTTTTGTTTTGTTCTTTGGATATGTTATTTTCCCTCTGAACATGCAATTCCTTGGTGATCTCAATCAGTTATAAGCATGTAAATGCAATCTATATGTTGAGGTCACAGATATTTATATTTTCAATTGAGCCATCTTTCCTGAACTCCAAATATATATACCAAACTCCCTAATTCACATCTTCCCTCATTTTCTATACATCCAAAAACTTATCTTGAGTTCTTATACACCTCAGTCTTAAAATGTCCAAAACAAATCTCTTGATTTCTACTTTTTATCCAAACTTGTTTTTTTCCATACCCTTCCCAATTCTCAATACTACTAACTTCTTTTTGTCTAGTTACTTTAACCAAAGACCTTAGAAATATTCTTGAACTCTCTGTTTCTCCCAGGTCCCCATCTGATCTACCAGAAAATCCTGTCACAAGTCTTTTCAAACTTTAATAAAATATAACCACTGATACTACTTCTACTACATGTATTTGGGACATGGTTTTTCACTTAAAAAAGATAAATTTTTTCAGAGAGGATGTCTGACTGTGTTGCTCAGTCTGGAGTGCACTAGATATTCACAGACACTATCATAGTTCACGGCATTCTAGAACTCCAGGCTTCAAGCCATCCTTCCACCTCTCAAATAGCTAGGACTACATGTGTGCACCTAGCATCTGGTGGGCCATGATCTTTCTAGGAATATGTAAAATTTTAACTGATACTCTTGTTTTAGCAACTGTGTTGAGCATAAATCAGAGAGAGTAATCCATGCTCTCTAAGTCAGTATTGAAGAATAGGATAGAGCAATGTAACCAGTGTAATCACACAGTGAAGTGGCTTTGTTGTATGGGGAAATATCTGAGATTCATCATTTGTCGGCGAGAAGATTAACTACATGGACACACACACAGAGTGGGTTAAGAAGTGAAAAAATTAATAGGCAGAAAATAAGAGAACGGCTCCCCCATGCAGAGGGAGGAGGGCTCGGAATGGAATCCCCACTCATGGCTGGAAGCAGTAGGTAATATAAGGATGCTTGAGGAGAAGGTGTCTGATTTACATAAGGCCCAGGGGATTGGTTTGACTAGGTGTGTCATTTACATACCCATGAAGAAACTGGCCATCCCACCTTAACTTTTTAATTAGGTAAATGGGGTTATTTACCTGGCTGGCTCCATGACACCTGCACAGGTGGCAACCAAGAGAAGGGCTGGGGAGTCACCATATTGGGTGTAACTGGCTTTTAGTATAGCTGCTGACATTCCCCTATGCAAGCTTCCAGTTTGTTTACCTATCCTTGCAGCTTGGCTTTTCAGGCTGCTTTCTGTTAGAAAAGAAATGGTTTGAGGGATGCTTTTCATTAAAAGAAAAGCTTTACCAAGGACTCCTGTACCATCACTATCTGCCTAAATAAGTCCTTTTTAACTCCTTTATTAACAGGGCCATAAACTCAGAATCCCTAATTGTTGGGACTTGATGCTCTATGGTTGCTGTTTTGAAATTCTTGATTGTGTCTTCATTTCTGCTTTGTAAGTAACTGCAATAAGACAATGAAGAATATGCTTCCACTATCTCTCTTCTTCTTGGGATGGATTCTCATCTCCTGGCTTCCTGTATCTTGTTTGATTGCCCTCTTCTTGTCCCCATCAAGCGAGTCAAACACTGCCGTACTGTGCCTGGGTAGATGACTGGATAGCAGAGGCAACAGTGGACCCATGTTTCGCTGTTGCTTGAAAAACAGGAGAGGGAGGATGGAAGGGCAGAGAGCAGACATTGTCAGACTCACAGTGAGGGTCCCACAATGCCTGGGGTATGACCGTTCTTGCTCCAGATTACAAAAGAAGGTGTTCTCAATTTAGAGTGGGAGGATGGGTGTAAAACCACAAATCTGAAAATTAAATGAAGACTTAAGTAGAAAAAAAAAAAAAATGGAGAAAACCCATCCTTTTGTTAGCTTGAAGTTGTGATCCTAGTTAAAGCAAGAGATGATCCAGCAAGAAATCTAGCAGGTGTCAAAGTAAAAATTTTATCAAAGTTAAACAGGCAAGGCAGACGCTATTCAAAACCATTAGAATAAGGGAGTGTATTAATTTGCTAGGGCTGCCATGCCAAAATATCACAGACTAGGTGGCTTAAAGGACAGACATTTATTTTCTCAGTCTGGAGGTTAGAAATCCAAGATAAAGGTGTTGGTTTGTTTTACTTTCTCTGACGCCTCTCCCCCTGGCTTGCAGGTGACTGCTTTCTTACTATGTCTTCCATTTTTCCTGCTCCCCAGGTGTCTCCTTTTCTGTCCAAATGTCCTCTCCTTGCAAGGACAATAGTGAGATTTTGTTAGGACTCATAAAAATAGCCTTATTTTAACCTAATTATTTTTGAAGACCTTATCTCCAAATACAGTCACATTCTTTGGTTCTGTGGGATCAGGGTTTTATCACATACATTTGAGGAGACCACAATTCAGCCCATAACCAAGAGAGAGGCCAAAACTCAATCTGAACTCAACTCTGCTGAACAAAGTGTTAGAGAGATTTTATGAGCTGGCATGCAGAGATTGTAGGCCATCTGTGTTTGCTAATTAAATTTATAAGAAGAAAACTAAACTTCTCATATTTTTATGACATGTAGAAGATTTACAAATTGGAGCAAGGTGCCTACTGCAAATTAGGCTTCTATTTCTGCACAGAAATTGGGAGATAGGCCATTATCTTCCTTGGTGTTTACATTTTTAAAGGATAGCTCCCCAGGTCTTTGAGAAGACAATCCTGGGTTTTAACAGCTAGAAGAAGCTTTTTAAAATATTTACATCTCAAAGGAACAAAAAAGAATTTATAATGAAAAGTTTTCTGAAGTAAATACTCTGTGAGAAAAAGAGATCAAAAGCCTGGAATCAGGAGGAAGCTGAAGTTTAGTCAAGCCGAAGGGAAAGTTAAGCCGTTTTTGTGACAGGAAGATCCTGGAAATTAGAGGTGGATGTATCCTTAGATAATTCTCCACATATTTTTTTCCCAGGTGGGAAACTATGTCAAGTATAGGTACCACCAGCGAGAGCCCGGTAGAAAGTAAAAACCAGTGGAGAATTGAGAGTAAGAATTGAGTGTGCCTCCCAACCTATATGCTGATCCTTGGGCAAAGGGAAAACCTTATGATTTGAGAAATTTGATACAAACTCAAACTAAAAAATCCTTTGTTTAAAGAATTACTCTGTGAAAATGAAGGCTTAGATTTTCTCCAACATCACAGAAGTTAGTGCTGTGAATCTATTTGTCCTTGGCAGAGACTGCAGAGAGCGTCTATATTTTCCATGGACATTTCAGTTGTCATCAGATCAGCTGGATCATAAGGGCCTAGTTGAAGAGTGGTTTTTTACCACATCCTGAACATGCTGCAGACTTTCTTTTGTTCTGTCCCCTTTTGAAACTTGAAGCGTTGTTGGTGACTCTGTAGATTGATCGGAGTAACACATTCAGATGTAGTATACATTTTCTCCAAAATCCAAAAAGACCGACCACAGGCATTACGCTAATTTGTTTTTTTCTGGCAGGTCATGTGAGCTATAGAAATTTGTTTTTCACCATGAACAGATTATGTTGACATGCTCCAGAGACATGAACCATCAGAAAATTCACTGAGACGACAGGTCCATAAATTTGTATGGATTTTAAAATCTCTTACCTTCAAGTTTTCATTCAAAATATGTGCCAATTCCTGATTACCATATACAGTCTGCCCAATGTTACTGTAGTAACTTTTGTGATGTCTTATGGAATTTCAAGACAAATTAATATTTCTTCAGATCATATTATGGCGAAGAGCAGGAAAATTGGCATTTTCCTGAAGTAATACTGTGAGGGTATACTACTGACCAAAATATCTGTGAAAAATATCAAATGATCTCTGCCGTCTTTTAGCAAGCAAAAACAAGAAATTCAGCTTACCTCATACTCTCTCCACAGATGCTTAAAGAACATTTCCCCTGGCCGGGTGCAGTTGCTCATGCCTGTAACCCCAGCGCTTTGGGAGGCCAAGGTGGGCAGATCACAAGGTCAGGAGAACGAGACCATCCTGGCTAACACAGCGGGTGAAACCCCACCTCTACTATACAAAAAATTAGCCAGGCGTGGTGGCGGGCGCCTGTAGTCCCAGCTGCTGGGGAGGCTAAGGCAGGAGGCTGGCCTAAACCCTGGAGGCGGACCTTGCAGTGAGCCGAGATCGTCACGCCACTGCACTCCAGTCTGAGTGACAGAGAGATACTCCATCTCAAAAAAACAGTAGCAACAAGAAAACCAAAAACAAACAAACAAACAAACAAACAACAACGATAACAAAACCATTTCCTCTTCTACCTCTTAGTAACCACTTCATTTCATCATTTTATTTAACTCTTATCTACCCTAGTGTGGTCTGCAATCTCCAGACAGTTTCTATGAATTCTCTGCATTAATTCCATCTTTTATCTTTAACTTCTACTCATCTCTTATTTTTCCCCTACTTGTTTATTTTAGTTTTTGCAATTTTAAAAAATATTTTTGTATTTATTTGCATTTGTGCTTAAATTAGTCAATAGTCAGAGAGTGAATTACCAAAAAAAAAAAAAAAAAAGAATTTTTTTTTCCCATCAATATCATATTTTGTTATGTCTAGAAGAATTTCGTATTAAGTTTAAATTCATGTTCAAAGTATTTGTATGTAGACAATTGGGCAATAAAATAGGGACAGAATAGATATTTAAATTATTTATATTCCAAACCGTAATTATCAAAATAACATCTTTCTTATAAAGATTTGTTGCTCTAGAAACAGAGAAAGGAATCTCTTATAATTAATATATATATATATATATATATAATTTTGTAATCATAAAAACAGATTCTCTTTTTATGAGCTACTAGCCAGGACACTGAAATATATTTAATGGCATTGCCAGATAAGAGTACATTTATAAAACATTGCATTCTATGAAAAGTAACACATATATTTTTGCCACTTTTTATTGCTTTCTTCTAAGCTGCATTTCTTTTCAATTATATTCAGGAGGTAATCGGAGAAAAGAAAAGCACAATGCTTTATATAACCTGTACAGAAAATACTGCCACTTAAAGAATACTCTTTGAGTAAAATTCTGATAAGGTCATTGACTTTTTATTTTTTTAACAGAAAACGTGAACAGTTACGTGTATATGGGGTTGCCAAAAGACAAAATTACAACAAATTTTGATTAAAGCTGTAATTGGATGTTATCTGAAATTCTAGAATCCGGCACTATCTCATTTTATAAAACAGAATGAGTGTTCCAATGAGTTGAGAATAAGATTTTGGCTTTACAAAGAAAAAAGGGCTGAACAAAGCAGAAACAGAAAACAAGAAACAGATTCATCTTTTCCGGTGTGTGTGTGTGTGTGTGTGTGTGTGTGTGTGTGTGTGAGACGGAGTCTCGTTCTGACACCCTGACTGGAATGCAGTGGCAATCTCGGCTCACTGCAAGCTCCGCCTCCCGGGTTCACGCCATTCTCCTGTCTCAGCCTCCTGATTAGCTGGGACTACAGGCACCCGCCACCACGTTTGGCTAATTTTTTGTATTTTTTAGTAGAGACGGGATTTCACCTTGTTAGCTAGGATGATCTTGTTCTCCTGACTTTGTGATCCGCCCACCTCGGCCTCTCAAAGTGCTGGGATTACAGGCATGAGCCACTGCACCTGGCCAGATTCATCTTTTCAAAGCTACTTTCCTCATAAGGTTAAAGTAGAGAGACATTCTTTCATGCTGGTTCGGGTAAACTGGAGGCACCTTCTGATTGGTTGCTATGAGTCTCCTGCTTTTGGAAAACTGGGAAATTTCTGAATTCAGGTTGATTTCACGGCACCTAGCATGAGTTACTCCATTCTAGTTTGGTCTATTCATCTGGGTCTTAGTTTAGGAGCCTCATTCAAAATAATGGCCCCCAAAAACTTCATGTAACAGGGCTATATTTCTAAAATGTGAAGACTGACTTACTCCTGTTTTGTAGACTTTTAACCCCCTTTTATAAGATGAGTTAAAATTGTAAATATTTACCATTGAAGAAAGAATGTGAATTTCTTCATTTGTTTTAGGAAAGCAAAAACTATAAAGATATGAATGCATTTTAAGAGGTATAAAAATGGGCATTGCTTTCAAATATGCAAGATGATAATAAAAATAATGTACCTACAATATATATAATGTCTCAGGTATGTCTTATTAATTAATCTTATCAGATATCCAATGAGGTGTCATCAATTCTATTTACTGAGAAAGAAACTTCACGTTAGGCGAGTTAAGTGATTTATCCATACTTACATATCTTAAGTAGAAGCCAGATTCATGTTTTTTTAAAAAAATATATATATATGTACCACAATAAATCACAATAGAATTGTAAATGTCATGCTGAGAAACAAAAATATGTTAATATGCTAATGACTATAATTTGACAACAGTTGTCCACATTTATCTTGAATCATAATATAGTAATGATGGGGATCCTTTTAAAAATAGAGAAGGGGTTGTCAATCCAGCAAAATTTATAGAGTAGTCCATCTCCAAATAGCCCCCTAAAAGGATTTTTCGTGATCTGCTATTCCATTGTTAGTGTATTATTATTCACTCAGGAAGACCTTCCAGAAGGCATATTTTCCTTGTAGGGAATTCTGTGAAGTCTCTAACACTTAGTTATGGTATAATTTATAAGTCATTGTTTTTCATACTCATTAACCCTTTCCTTGTAATAAAATATATGCTGAGACACTAATTTTTAGTCCTAGCATTTATCAAAATACCAAAACAGTAGCAGCAGATGGCTAACATTAATATAGCAGTACTTTATGGACCAAACGGGGTACACTAGTTTCCCTATTTAGTGATAATCTCCTTTAACTGGTGCGGGATTTTTGCTCCTTATTTCCACTAAAAACAGGTTCTCGTCACTTGACCAAGAAAGATTAGGCACGTGGACATATTGAAAGGTGAGGAGAGCAGAATTTATTAAAAGAAAGCTCTCAGTGAAAAAAGGAGGGAATCCAATAGGCTCCCACTTCACAGATTGAATACCAGGTCATCACAAAGGAGCTGAAGAGGTCAGGCTCCTCCTCCCTTCACAAGGCACAAACTTCCCGTTAGCTCCACCCCAATCTCCCAGCTGCTGGCGTGAGCAGACAAGACCCTGGGCGGGTTCCCTTACCTGCATAAAAGCATCTGATGTAAACACTTGTGGGGTGGGTTGGAGATTCTCCTAGGACCACCCCTCCCTCCTTACCTGCCTCCTGCATCTATCACAACAATCAGTTTATCTGGTTAACCTCCTATAACCTCTAACGCATCTTCATTAAAGAAAACAAGGATGTCATAGGTTGGAGAACAAATAAACACAAAACGTTCAGCACCCCATGAGTCCTTTGGATACTTAGAGAAAATATTATTTGCAAAATTACTATAAAGTATTGCACCTAACCATCCCTCAAGAAGCTTGTTCTCAATTTATCTTCATAGCTCATAAACTGTGCCCTTTTTGTGACAAAATGTCCTGAAGAATTGTGTAAGAACATTACAAAGTTGTGTACTACTTGCTTAAGGTATACCTTAGAAGCTAGGCTCAAAAGAGAGTCCCTTACTAAAAAGAGACAGAGGCCAGATAAAGGGGTGAGAACAGAGCTGATATGGGGAGGCAGAAAGACGTTGTAGGGCATTTGACAGCTATAACCCAGGTATCAGTGACCATTCTAGGTCATTACTCATGGAAAAACCTCCCAAGATCCTGGATAACACGATATTTTAGTACTTTGCAGAGCAAATTCTTTCACTGTACTCAAATCTAAAGAACAAATGTAAGGAATGTATAATAAGATTATTTAATCCTGAGGCACATAAAACTGGATATTAGCCTATAATCTAGAAACACATATGGTTCCAAATACTATAGAGACCTTAGAGAAAGCAAATTTGGGCCAACTCCATTAAAATCATAAACCCTAGCAAATGCATTTAAATGTGATTCCACCTAATTGAGGATCCTTGGAAAATGTAAAGATGAATGAGTATAATGAATAATCCAATTTTCCCATTCAAACCAACAGCCTCTTCTCTCATCTCTAATAAAATCGGAGGTGACTGGATGGAAGATAAGAACTAAGGAATCAAGGGATATGGTTAATAATAAACCCAAACCTATTAACTCATTTTAAATTTGAAGGCCAGAGGAGCTAATTTTGATATCATTGCCACTTTTTTTTTTTTTCCGATTTTACAAATTCTCATGCTTCCTGTATATCTTCAACTTGCTTATTTACTTTTTAAAGATAATTTGAAATAAAATTTATTATCTTCACAATGTCAGCTGGACAGGAATTTTGGAATGACTAAGCTAGGTGATTTTGGTTCAGGGTCTCTCATGAAGTTCAGACAAAGTATCATCCAAGACTACAGTTAGCAGAACTTTGATTGGAGCAGGAGCTACTTCCAAGGTTACTTGTAGGCTGGGAAGTTGATACTGACTGTTAGTGGATATCTTCAGTTCCACCCCTGTCCCCTGCCCTGATATGGTCCTTCTGCTGCTAAAATGGTAGCATACTCATGATATTACATAACTGACCTTCAACTGGTCCCGCAAATGAAAGACAATTCTACCCAACAAGAAACCAATTCAATAAGCTTATTTAGATTTTTCACATCTTCTGACAGTTTCATAGAAATATCACCAGTTTTCTTGGGCTTCAATGTTGATCAAGAGATGATAAAACCTTCCTATACATTTATAGGAATGTAAACTTGTTAATAGAAATTGTAAAAAAAACCCTTATAGACTTATTAAATCTATATAATAAATTTGAGATATATATTTTTCCCTCATTTTACAGTGGAAGTAAAGCCTTTAAAGCACCATCCATAATCACAGGAAGTGTACTAATCTGAAGTCCAACAAAAATATTAATATTTCAATATTTATGTTTCTTTTCACTTTCCAGTGGATAGAAATTGAAAAACGGTGAGAACCCATATAGCCAAAAAACTGTTAGCAAAATATTTATTTTAAAACATGATTTCTGGCTGAGCATAGTGGCTCCTACCTGTAATTCTAGCATTTTGCGAGGCCGAGGTGAGTAGGTTGCTTGAGGACAGGAGTTCAAGACCAGCCTGGACAACATAGTGAGTCCTTGTATAAATTAATAAATAAAAATTTAAAAAATCAGCTGGGCATGTGGGCACATGCCTGTAGTCCCAGCTTCTTGGGAGCCTGATGCAGGAGGATTGCTTGAGCCCAGGAATTAGAGGTTACAGTGTACTATGATCACGCCTCTTTACTCTAGCCTGTGAAAGAAGAAACCTTGCCTCTGAATACAAAAGGAAACAAATTTGCTTTTTCTTTTTTTTTTTTTTTTTTTTTATTATTATTAAACTTCAAGTTGTAGGGTACATGTGCACAACGTGCAGGTTTGCTACATATGTATACTTGTGCCATGTTGGTGTGCTGCACCCATCAACTCGTCATTTACATTCTAATTGAAGAAAACATTCCAAACTACAGCTTCCACTCTGCATTTTCAAAAACTATTAACATTTCTACTTGTATAATGCAAATGTAACAATGCTTATCATCTTAAGCACCAATGGATTCCAACACCTGATAAAATTTAGCTCAAGCTTATCTCTGAACAGTCTGCCAAAGGAGTTAAAAATATAGTCAAATAGTAAAATAGAAACAGAGATTAAGTGAAGATTGACTTGAAGAGTAGGATGGTAAATTGTACTGATTCTACTGAATTAATCATTTCTCATTGATTTTTAAAATCCTTAGTGGCCCATTACAACGATCTTTATCTCCAGCTGCTTAGATGAACATTTTTTTTTTTTTTTTCCCTCAAAGATGAAGATGTTTCCATGGAAATGGGCCAATTTATCATAGGAAAATTAGATTATATTTCAGTTTTTAAGAATTTTGTATAACTGATTAAATCTTTTCATTTGGGAGATGTGAAGATTATTACATTATCTCCACCTCATTTCCCATTCAGTGATGTTTATATGAGGGCAATCTTACATGTGCCCAAAATAGAATGTGATCAGGTGACTTCCAATGCCAAAACAGATAAAAAACAAATGGCGTCTTCATTCAGTATTTGCATACCTCTATTAGAACCTGCATTTGTAGGTTTCCAGGTAATGTAAATATGTCAGAACACATATAATACTTTAATTCATGTTAAAGAAAGTGCCTAGAATTATGAGAGGTAATAACAAAATTAGCAAAAACTATTAGCTATATTTTTCTTTTGGATTCCTCGTTTAGAATTTTTTAAACTTGTATTTATCTGAATAAAAAATAATGCTACTTATATGAAATTGAGGAGTGTCCCTTTTTAGATTAATAGAATTATAGTCTGGGTCATGGTTCAAACAGGCTCAGGAGTCATCAACTTATAAAATATCCTAAAAACAACAAATTAGGACTATGTTGACAAGCCTAACACTAACGACAAAACAATTAATGGCAGCATATTTTATGCCATAGACAGTTGAAAAACAATTTTTCTTTACAAATATGAAAGTTTTTGTTTTCATTTTTATGGTTGGCATAATAAGGCTAATTATTATTTATACTTTAATGTGTAAATAATTGGATTAAAGCATGACAATTACAAATTGAATAATATTTGCAAAATACAGCTTTTAATTCTCTCTTGTCAAGAATCTATTTTCATTTGATATAATTAATGTCAGAGACTAGAAAAAATAAAGCATTCCGATAGTTTACTGACCACTCCTCTTTTTCAGAATTTTAAATAGAAACCAGCTTATATCTGTTCCTTAATGGATTCAGTCATATACTCGTTTGTTCTTCACATATTCTGGGCCATGTAAGAATGTTTTAGTGATTATAACACATGGGTGCTCAGCATTTGGTAGCTTAAAACCTAGAGAAACCTATCACACAAAATTGTAAGTAACCTAGCAGTTTTTTATACTAGTGTAAAAACTTCAGCTAAAGTACCTTTGATAAAAAAATGAAAATATTTGAATACTACTATCAACATAAGAAAAAAATTAACAAAATTTAGCCACAATAAAAATACATAAATTTCCATTTTTTAACCATGACATTTTAAATAACATAATTCTGAAGACTACATTGTGATAAATATATCAGCTACTGCAGCAATGAATAAATAAACAACAAATTCTTTACACAGAGGTCCCCATTATTAGCTTTACAACCTCCTTGACAAGAGGCTTGGTGTGATTATGAGGTAATATAAAACATCTGCAGTTTTATGTAAATATTCTAAGTTTTTTTCTTAACATAGTCTTCTTAATCTTTATTTGATAAGCACTTTACATAGTGCTTATTGTGTGTCAGGTACACTTTTTTTTATATGGAATTCCATGGTGTATATGTGCCACATTTTTTAAATCCTGTCTATCGCTGGTAGGCATTTGGGTTGATTCCATGTCTTTGCTATTGGGAATAGTGCTGCACTGAACACACACATTCATGTTTCTTTATAATGGAATAACTTATATTCATTTGAGTATATACCCAGTAATGGGATTGCTAGGTCGAATGGTATGTCTGTCTTTAGGTCTTTGAGGAATCGCCACTGTCTTCCACAACGGTTGAACTAATTAACACTCCCACCAGCAGTGTGTAAGTGACCCTTTTCTCCACAACTTCACCAGCACCTGTTATTTTTTCACTTTTTGATAATAGCCATTCTGACTGGTGTGAGATGGTATTTCATTGTAGTTTTGATTTCCATTTCTCTAAATATCAGTGATGAGCTTTTTTCCATATGCTTGTTGGCCACATGTATGTCTTCTTTTGAAGAGTATCTGTTCGCTTCCTTTGCCCACTTTTTAATGGGGTGGTTGTTGTTGTTGTTTTCTGGTAAATTTAAGTTCATTATAAATGCTTAATATTTCACCTTAGTCAGATGTATAATTTGCCAAACTTTTCTCCCGTTTTGTAGGGTGCCTGTTTACTCTGTTGATAGTTTATTTTGCTGTGCAGAAGCTCTTTAGTTCAATTAGATCCGATTTGTCAATTTTTGCTTTTGTTAAAATTGCTTTTGACATCTTTGTCATGAAATCTTTGCCAGTGCTTTTATGTCCTAAATGGGATTGCCCAAGTTGTCTTCCAGGCTTTCTATAGTCTTGAGTTTTACATTTAAGTGTTTAATCTATCTTGAGTTAACTTTTGTGTATATTATAAGGAAGGGGTCCAGTTTCAGTTTTCTGTATGTGGCTAGCCAGTTATCCCAGCACCATTTATTGAATAGGCAATTCTTTCCCCACTGCTTGTTTTTGCCAGGTTTTTTGAAGATCAGTTATTTGTACATGTGCAGTCTTATTTCTGGGTTCTCTATTCTGTTCCATTGGTGTATGTGTCTGTTTTTGTACCAGTACCATGCTGTTTTGGTTACTGTAGCCCTGTAGTGTAGTTTGAAGCCAGATAGCATGATGCATCCAAATTTGTGTTTTGCTTAGGATTGCACTGACTGTTTAAACTCTTTTTGTGTTCCATATGAATTTAATTTTTTTCTAGCTCTGTGAAGAATGTCAATGGTAGTTTAATGGGAGTAGGATTGAATCTATAAATTGCTTTGCATATTGTGGCCATTTTAATTATATTGATTATTCCTACCAAAGAGCATAAAATATTTTTCCATTTGTTTGTGTTAGCTCTGATTTCTTTGAGTGGTGGTTTGATCTCCTTGTGAAGATCTTTCAGTTCCCTTGTTAGCTGTATTCCTAGGTGTTTTATTTATTCATTTATTTATTTTTTGTGGTAATTTGCATGAGTGTTCCTTTGTGATTTGGCTCACAGCTTGAATATTGTTCCTGTATAGAAATGTTGTTGATTTTTGCACATTGATTTTGTATTCTGAGTTGTTACTGAAGTTGTTTATCAGCTTCAGAAGATTTTGGGCTGAGACTATGGAGTTTTCTAGATATAGGGTTATGTCATCTGCAAAGAAGGATAGCTTGACTTTCTATTTTCCTATTTGAGTACTTTCTTCCTTCCTTCCCTCCTTCCCTCCCTCCCTCCCTCTCTCCTTCCTTCCTTCCTTCCTTCCTTCCTTCCTTCCTTCCTTCCTTCCTTCCTTCCCTCCCTCCCTCCCTTCCTTCCTTCCTTCCGTCCCTCCCTCCTTCCTTCCTTTCCTTCCTTCCTCCTTTCCTTCCTTCCTTCTTCCTTTCCTTCCTTCCTTCTTCCTTTCTTCCCTTCTCTCCTTGTTTCTTCCTTTCTCTTTCTTTCTTTCTTTCTTTCTTTCTTTCTTTCTTTCTTTCTTTCTTTCTTTCTTTCTTTCTTTCTTTCTTCTTCCTTCCTTCCTTCCTTCCTTCCTTCCTTCCTTTCTCTCTCTCTTTCTCTTTCTTTCTTTCTTTCTTTCTCTCTTTCTTTCTCTCTTTCTCTCTTTCTCTCTCTCTTTCTCTCTTTCTCTCTCTTCTCTCTTTCTCTCTTTCTCTCTTTCTCTCTTTCTCTCTTCTCTCTTCTCTCTCTTTCTCTCTTTCTTTCTTTCTTTCTTTTCTTTCTTTCTTCTTTCTTTCTTTCTTTCTCTCCCTCTCTCTCTCTTTCTCTCTTGCTTTCTTCCTGATTTCTTGCTTTCTTTATTTCTTTCGTCCTTTTGCCTGATTGCTCTGGCCAGAAATTCCAATATTATGTTTAACAGGAGTGGTGGAAGAGGGTATCCTTGTCTCATGCAAGTTTTCAAGGGGAATTCTTCCAGCTTTCACCCATTCATTACGATGTTGGCTGTTGGTTTGTCATAGATGGCTGTTATTGTTTGGAGGTATGTTCCTTCAATACCTAGTTTACTGAGAGATTTTAACGTAAGCTGATGTTGAGTTTTATTGAAATATTTTTTCTAAATATATTGAGATAATTATGAGATTTTTGTCTTTATTTCTGTTTATGTGAATAACTACATTTATGAATTTGCATATGTTGAACCAACACTTCATCCCAGGGATAAAACCTACTGGATTGTGAAGAATTAGCTTTTTAATGTGCTGCTGCATTTTATTTGCTAGTATTTTATTGAGAATTTTGACAATGATATTCATCAAGAATATTGGCCTAAAGTTTCCTTTTTTGTTGTTGTTGTTGTATCGGCCAGATTTTGGTATCAGGATAATGCTGATACCAGTTTGTTAGTAGGCTATTTATTACTGACTCAATTTCAAAAGTAATCAGGAGGAGAAAGAGAGAGGGTATGGTAATCCACATGTTGCAAGAGAAAAGGAGCAGGTAGGAGAATAATCAATTTTCTTTTTGTCTTGTTCTCAGTAAATTGGAATTTTACATAAGCTCATGTGAACATGGCATAGCTGTCTATGGAGATATTTTACCTTTCATCTGTAGCTGTCTGCTTAAGAACAGAAGGAAAGGTAGTTTCTTGCATGACTCAGCTTTCAACTTATTATTATTATTTTTCTTTGGCATAGTGAATTGAGTTCTCAAGCTTTTATTTCCCTGTCACATATCTTTTGGGGTATTTTTCAAAATTCAAATTTTAAAACATGCACCCTGAAGGTTTTGATAGGAAAAAAATCTCTCCTCCTTGAATTTTTGAAATAGTTTCATAAGGAATGGTACCAGCTCTTCTTTGTTCATCTGGTAGAATTCAGCTATGAATCCATCTGGTCTTGTGCTTTTTTTAGTTAGTAGGCTATTTATTACTGACTCAATTTCAGAACTCATTATTGGTCTATTTAGAGATTCAGTTCCTTGCTGGTTCAATCATGGGAAAGTGTATGTGTCTAGGAATTTATTTATTTCTTCTATATTTTCTAGTTTATGTCCACAGAGGTGTTCATAATCTCTGAGTTTTGTTTGTAGTTCTGTGGAGTCAGTGGCAGTATCCCTGTTGTTTCTGATTATGTTTTTATAAGTTTGTCTCTCTATTTTTTCATTAGTCTAGTTAGAATCTATCTTTTTATTACTTTTAAAAATAAAACCAACTCCTGAATTAGTTCATCTTTTTAATGTTTTTTGTTTTGTTTTGTTTTGTTTTGTTATTGTTGTTTTTTCTGTCTCCATCTTCTTCAGTTCAGCTCTAATTTTAGTCATTTCTTGTCTTCTACTAGCTTTGGGATTTGTTTGCTCTTGGTTCTCTAGTTCTTTTGGTTGTGATGTTAATGTGTTGACTTAAGATGTTTCTGACTTTTTGTTGTGGGCATTTAGTGCTATAACTTTTCATATAAACATTGCCTTAGTTGGGTCCCAGAGCTTCTGGTATGTTTTTTCTTTGTTCTCATTAGTCTCAAAGAATTTCCAAATACCTGTCTTAATATCATTATTTACCCAAAAGTAATTTAGAAGTCATTGAATTTCCATGTCATTGGATAGTTTTGAGTGAATTTCTTAGTCTTGATTTTTAATTTGATTGTGCTGTGGTTTGAGAGGTTCTTTGTTATGATTTCAGTTATTTCTCATTTTCTAAGGAGTGTTTTAATTCCAATTATGTAATTAATTTTAGAGTAAGTGCCATGTGACAATGAGAAGAGTGTATATGCTATTGTTTTTGAGTGGAGAGTTCTGTAGTTATCTATCAGGTCCATTTGATCAAGTGCTGAGTTCAGGTCTTGAATATTTTTGCTAATTTTCTGTTTCAATGACCTGTCTAATATTGTCAGTGAGGTATGAAAATCTCTGACTACTATTATGTGGAGGTCTAAGCCTCTTTGAAGGTCTCTAACAACTTGCTTTATAAATCTCGGTCCTACTGTGTTGGGTATATATATATTTAAGATAATTAGCTCTTCTAGTTGAATTGAACCTTTTACCATTATGTATCACCCTTTTTTGTCTTTTTTGATCTTTAATGGTTCAAAGTCTTTTTTGTCAGAAACTAATATTGCAATCCTATCTTTTTTATGTTTTCTGTTGTCTTAGCAAATTTTCCTCCATCCCTTTATTTTGAGCCTATCTGTTCATTGCATGTGAGTTGGATCTCTTAAAGACAGCATCACAAGGTCTTGGTTCTTTATCCAGCTTGTCACTCTGTATATTTTAGCTGGGGCTTTTAGCACTTTTACATTTAAGGTTAGTATTTGTATGTGTGGATTTGATTCTGTCATCATGATGTTAGCTGGTTATTTTGCAAACTTAGTTTATTTGGTTGCTTTATAATGTCACTGGTCTATACATACTTCAGTGTGTTTTTGTAGTACTTGGTAATAGTCTTTCCTTACCACATTTAATCCTTGTTTCAGGAGCTCTTTTAAGGCACATCTGGTGGTAAGAAATTCCCCAGCATTTGTTTGTCTGAAAAAGAACTTATTTCTTCTTAGCTTATAAAGCTTGGTTTGGCTAGATTTGAAATTTTGGGTTAGAAATATTTTCTTTATAAAATGTTGAATATTGGCCCCTAATCTCTTCTTGCTTGTAGGGTTTCAGCTGAGAGATTCACTGTTAGTCCGATGTGCTTCCCATGTTTTTCTCATGGTGTATCTTACTGGAGTTTTTTGCATTCCCTGAATTTGAATATTTGCCTTTGTAACTAGGTTCGGTAAGTTCTCATGAATGATATCCTAAACTATGTTGTCCAAATTGATTCCAATGTCCTCATATCATTCAGGAAAACAGTCAGTCATAGATTTGGCCTCATTACATAATCCCATATTTTGTGGAGGTTTTGTTCATTCCTTTTCTTTTTTTTCTGTTTTTGTCTCATTATTTCAGAAATCTAGTCTTCAAGCTCAGTGATTCTTTTCTCCACTTGATCTCTTCTGCTATTAATACTTGTATTCACATTATGAAATTATGTATTGTGTTTTTGTGCTATATCAGGTTGGTTACACTCTTTTATCTATTGACTATTTTGTCTGACAGCTCCTGCAATGTTTTATTATGAGTTTCAGCTTTCTTGCATTGGTTTATAGTGTACTCCTTTAGCTCAGTGTACTTCATTTCTATCCAAATTCTGAATTCTAATTCTGTCATTTTAACTTCCTCAGTCTCTGCCCGATTCCAAACCCTTGTAGTCATTTGGAGGAAAGAGGACACTCTGGTTTTTTGAGTTTTCAGCATTCTTGTGCTAATTCTTTTTCATCTTGGTAGGCTTATTTACCTTCAATATTTGAAGTTGCTGGCTTTTGTGTATTTTTCTTCCTTTAGCAGTCTGTGCACTTTTCTGTAGGTTTGCTGTGGTATGCTGGGGTTCCGCTTCAATGCCTAGTCACCTCAGATATTCCTGTACTTGCAGGTATCACCGCTTAAGCCTGTGAAGCAGCAAAGATGGCAGTCTGCGTCATCTTCTAGGAGGTCTGTCACAGGGAGGTATGGATATATTGCTGGCTCAAATGCACCTGCAGGAGGTGGCTGGAGACCCTGGTTGGGAGGTCTTGCCCAGTCAGGAGGAACAGGATCAGGGACCTGCTTTAAAAAGTGTTTTGATCATGTTTTCATAGACAACCTGTGCTGTGCTTGGGGACCACTTCAGCTCATGGTCACCTCAGACACTCTGAAGCCTGAAGGCTGGAACAGCTAAATCGCCCAAACAGCAAATTGACAGCATCTACAGAAATCATTTTATTTGAGTTATGTAGCAAGAACCCAACTAACTTATAAAACTTACAACTAACTCACTATTTGGATATTAATGTCTATGCTAAACTAATTTGTTCATGGGCTAGTCAGCTATTCATATAACCTTTACAATTTTCTGAATTCTATTTTTTGATTAAAAAAAGAAAAACTGATACCGCTTTCCAATAAACATTTGATTTAAATTGTTATGCCTTCAATATCTCATGTAAAATGCTAGTTTCATTACTACTGTATGTAAATATGTATAAAACAGAAAGTATCTGAGATAAGTCTCAATCAGTTTTGAAGTTTATTTTGCTAAGGTTAAGGATATGCCCAGAAGAAATAAGCATGAAATCACAGAAACAGTCTGTGGTCTGTGCATTTTTCCAAAGATGATTTTGAGGACTTCAACATTTAATGAGGAAAAATAATCTGGAGGGGAAAGAGAGAGGATATAGTAATCCATGTGTTGTAAGAGAAAAGGAGAATGTAGGAGAATAATCAATTATATTTTTGTCTTGTTCTCAGTAAATTGGCATTTTACATAAGATCATGTGAACATGGCATAGCTGCCTATGGAGATATTTTACCTTTCAACTGTAGCTGTCTGCTTAAGAACAGAAGGAAAGGTAGTTTCTTGCATGACTCAGCTTTCGGTTTATTATTATTATTTTTCTATGGCATAGTGAATTGAGTTCTCAAGTTTTTATTTCCCTGTCAGGTATCTTTTGGGGTATTTTTCAAAATTGCAATTTTAAAACATGCACCCTGAAGATTCTGGTAGCAAAAGATGTCATGTGAGACAAAATCTGTACTTTTTAAAAATCTCTAGGTGATTCTCTTCACAGTCCAATTAGGGAAAAACTGATTAAGGACTTTATACCAAACCAGACTTGCAAAAGAGAGATGCTAAAGCATTTGAAGACTATAATAACAAAATTTTAAAAATATATATTTATTTCAAGTATCCAATACTGACTACAGAATATAATAGACTTATTTCTAGAACTCATGAGTATACTTTTAGAAATCTTATAGAACACTTTTATGTTTTGGTGTCCAGGCTGTGTCATTTGGTCACAATTAGCTGGTATAAAAATATATATAGACTTATAGGTTATTTTTAAAAATTCCAATAAGTGGGTGGGCAGAAGGTAGTAAGTTATTCATTGATAATGTCTCTACTAATGCCCACTCATGATGGCTAAAGATATATAAAATTTAAACTTACACACACACATGAACACACACACACACATAAGACACACACACACACACACACAAAGACACACCACCCTTCTCCCACAGTATCCTCTACTGAATATTCTCTGTATCTTCATTGGTACTTTGTTTATAAGCCAATTTTCCTGCACTTTCCAGAATATCTTTAGGATTTCATTTTCCTGAATTATCCATAAATCTACTAAACATACCCGTATTGGCTTTTTTTTTTAAATTTTACATAACTCTAACATCTTATTTTACCCCACAGTTCCCTACAGATATTCCTATAAATTTACCTTACCAGAATTATTTTGTCTTCTTTTCCCTTGAAATATCTCGACAACTCCATCAATAGATTCTCTGAGCACACAACTCTCTTTAATCACTACCAGTTACTTCACCCAACATCTCAGTCTTACTAAAGAAAAATACATTACGCTGGAAAACATTAATAGTTGCTACCACACTATTACTTACATGTCTGCCACACAAGTAAATAAAAAAGTGTTATAAATATTCTGAAACCAAATATGGTTGAGTTTTGGGGTGTACTTTGGTTTTACACAGTGCCTAATAAAAATGATGTTTCTGTTTCTCTGAAGTGAGTATATTTTTCAATTATCTACCTCATTGTCATTTACTTAACCAACATTCGAATTTTCAATTTAGGAAAGAATAGAGAGATTCTTCAAGAATAGACCTGCCTATCAAAGAGGAAGTTATAAAGGGTGCCACCCAAATCTACTTACTTTACAAAAATAGCTTAATTGTAATTAACATAACCTCAAAACAAATATTCAATTGAAAGAATTTTAAAAAACAAACTAAATAAAAAAAAATTATTGTACTTCTTAAAAGAAATATCTCAGGCCACAGTTCTTTATTTGTATACATTATAAGAGAAATAAACTGAAAAATCCAAACATTTTATTTCATTTTACAATACTCATGCAGTTGCTTGTTATTTTTATTGACACAGATGACATTCTAAATTATAAATGACCATTGACTTAAACTACGCTTAATGTCATGAAAATTCTACTTATCTAGTTAAAATATAATTCCTGATGTAAGGGTATTCTGAACTAAGTTTTGAAAACTTCAATAAATGAGAAATAATCTCTAGATAATTCTTGTAAAATTATCAGATTTCTTTCCTTAGCTCACTAGAAAAACATACATTTCAGGGACTTGGTAAATTAAATTAAAAATAACTTTTTCTGGGACTGTTTCTTTAAGTTTCACTCGTCAACAATGTTGCTATTCTTTTTATTTTATTTTATTTTACTTTATTTTATTTTATTTTATTTTATTTGGCAGAGTCGTGCTCTGTCACCCAGGCTGGAGTGCAGTGGCTCCATCTCAGCTCACTGCAATATCCGTTTCCCAGGTTCAAGCTATTCTCGTGCCTCAGTCTCCTGAGTAGCTGGGACTACTGGCACGTCCCACCACGCCATGCTATTTTTGCATTTCTTAAAGTAGAGACGGGATTTCACGATGTTGGCCAGGCTGGTCTCAAACTCCTGACCTCACGTAATCCACCCTCCTCGGCCTCCCAGAGTGCTGGGATTACAGGCGTGAGACACTGTGCGTGAAGGGCCTAACAGTGTTCCCATTCTCAACTCATAGATTTGGTTTATAAAAGTCAGTCAGGTACTTTTCTAGACCATATAAATGTCAGTCACAATATTTATCAAAATAATCACTCACTTTAAATTTAGCTGTGTTTACAGACTATGAACCACTTATGCTTAGTTTGACAGAACAGATGTGAGGATCAATGTTTATCTTCATAATTATGTCATAAAGTTCTTATATCTCAAAGACTGTGTGCTTACATTCACAAAATTCTAAAACTCGACTTGTATAATTCGACAGATTTTCTTTTCCAACTGATGTGATGTAACAAGAGGAGCAACAAAAGAAGAATCCCAAGATAATCACGTAATTATGTTAGGAGAGATTCTCAGTTTGATCTAATCCTGTCTAAACAGGCTGAAAGAAATTAGTCACTCAGAATTATATAAAAGGCTCTACTGAGGTATGTAAAACAATCTGTGCTGATTTTTTCAACCTCTTGTTGTGCCATCCAGGATATATGAATAGAGTTAAACTAGAATGTCACTGTGAACTATTTCTTCAACTTTATCTTCTTAGGAAGTTTTGTAGTTGTTTAGGACTGGGGAGAGAACTTAAAGAAACTTGAGAAGAAATCACATATACAAGGGCACCTCACTTAAAATTGCTGAGCAATTTAAGCAAAAATATAGGGCATAGATATCGATGGACCAATAAATTGATCAACTCAATTGTATACATATATTTATACATACATATATACATATACATAAGTAGATTTACAACATCTTTCACATTATATGCAGATATTAACCATCAAATCTTTATTATGTAGAAAGAGTGACCACAAAAGATGCACCGATTTAATGTCTAATTCAATAAATAAATACCAGTTTCCATGCATGTGCCAGGTCTTCAGCTAGATTAAAAAAAAATACAATGTTGAATCAAATAATCAAAATTCATTCTCTTATGAAGAATTGCATTCTCAAGACAAAAGACTTAGATAAATGAAACAGCACAAGTGTGTGCCTGTGCAGACATGCATTAATTGGTGAAATAAAAATATTAAATATATAATATGCTAGGCATACTAGAGTGTGAACTAAATAATCGTGTTAAGTGTATGTAATGTATATTCTGTGTGTACATGTGTTTGAACATATGTCTGTATGCATATATATATATTTAATATATATGTACAGTACATGGCATTTTCTACCCATGTCATGGTTTATATCAGATAGTGACAATTCCAATGAAGAAAAGGCCAGAAGGCCAGATGTGGTGGCTCACACCTGTAATTTCAGCTCTTTGGGAGGCCGAGGTGGGTGAATCGCCTGATGTTAGGAGTTCGAGACCAGCTTTATCAACATTGTGAAACCCCATCTCTACTAAACATGCAAAAATTAACTGGACATGGTGGCAGGCACCTGTAGTCCCAGCTACTCGGGAAGCTGAGATAGGATAATTTCTTGAACCCGGATAGTGAGGAATAAGTTGCTGTGGGTTGAGGGTTTACTATTTTATTTAGAATAGACAGATAAATCTTGGTATGACATAATCTGATCCCAAAATTGGGTAGATGTTTCACGTCCAATAGGGCAGTGTGGACAGTTAAGTGCTTTGACTTTTGCCTTGAATGATAAAGAAAACCATTGTAGAGTTTTGAGAAGAAAAAGGCAATTTGTCTTATGTGTAATATTAAAAGCCCTCTGCTGCAGTGAAGAGAAAAGATTGTAGAGGTAAATGAGCAAACGGAGAAAGCAGTTGGGGACCACTGTAGTAAATGGACTAGCCAGGGGATGCCAGTGGCTTGGGGAAGGTGGCAGCCTTATGAATTTTTCATAACTTTATAAAAGTCTCAATTCTTCATGGCACAGTCCTGTGGTATAAGCTCTCATTTCACATCGTGCATGTTTCCTCAATTCCCCATTTTAAATCCATATACTAAGATATTTCTTAGTATATGCTATTGAGGTATATTTTATTTTAAATATATGATATTGAGGTATATTATCTTTATGAACTACTTTATATATCAATATATATTTAGACTATATTTTTAATTATACTGTTTCTAAGTGTTCAATTCTTGTATAATAATTGTAGAATATTTAGAGATGAGAGAAAATGAAGATCATCTTTAATTCTACCATCTGAGCCTTTGCATTCTTTTGTTTTGAATACATACGTGCGTATATGTGTATGATTATGGTCACTATAAAAATAGATTGTTGTCTGATTTTTGCACACACAGGAAAATTTATATATACTTAAATATGCCTAAATACTCATTATGTTTTAAAACATAATTTTATTATTTAGTAAATAATAAAATACATACATAAATAACAAAATTATTATTAATTATTTTAGTCACCAATTATTTACTGAGTACTTAATATAGGCAGGGCCTATTCTTTGCACTTGAAATACATCAGTTAACACAGCTAGGAAGAAGAAAGTGCCGGTACACATAAAACTTATGTTCTCGTGGCAGAAGGTAACCAATAAATGATAATAAATAATAATCAATAAATAATTGTAACATTATGATAGAAGGTGATGATTTTCTTGCGAATATATAGAACTACATAAAAAGGATTTAAAAAGAGGTTGAAATAAACCGTTAAGTTGGCCTCATTAAGAAGAGATTGCAGTTAAATTTTTTTCATTATTATAAAGAGTATGTATCTTTGTTCATAATTTTTGTCTAAACCTATGAAATTGTTCTTGGATACATTCCTAGAAAGGGAATTAATGGGTTTAAGAGAATATTTTTGAGCATTGTCATCCTACTATATTTTAAAGCAATTTATGCACATACCAGCAGAGTTCAAGTTATTATTTCAATGTCCATGCTACTGATATTTAACAAAATCAAACAATAAATTTTCCAATTTCTTTTTGATTTTTCATTATTGTTATCTTCATTTGTATTTCTTGAATTGTTTGATGCACCACTCCCCTTTAAAGATGTTAAAGAATTTACTGTTTCAATTTATTATTTGTGTAAAAGGCTATTGATATTCTTTGTTTGGTTTGTCTATTTTATTTTTCTACTTTTTGTGTTCATCTGTAGGCATTTTTAAAATAATGATATTCTAGGTTTGATACACATGATAAAATATTTTTTCTCATTTTTACATTCCTTTTTAAGATAAATTTTGGGAAGCTGATCACACATATTTTTATATTTTATCAAGTCTCTAAATTCTTCTCATTGAATTTATTATATTGCTTGAGTAGGAATCTGTTTATAGACTAAAGTCAAACAGTTATATGTATTTTCACCTAGAATTTATTGTTTCTCTTCCTCTTGCTTTATCTCCTTTTTTATTACTATTCAACTCTTTAATATACTTTCTATTAATTTTAGGCAATATGTTAGTCACTGATCTAACATTATTTTTCCCCAGATAGGAGTTCCAATGTCCCATAAACATATTATCTCCAGTGATTTATTATCATTTTATCGTGATGAACCGTCTTGTGAAACAATTGTTTCTCTACTATATATCCCGTTTCATTAATAGATGGAATCATTCTTGAACATTCTAGAATATTGAGACAAGCAAATAATACATTATTAAAATGTTGCATGTGTATAATATGTTTTGATATGACACTAAATAATCCAAATCCTCAAAGTTAAAGAATTTTATACTTCTTTTCTGAAATTTTATATAATGTAGTATGATCAGATTTTTAATTTTATCTAATATTTTGGGTAGGTAGGGGTATGTGATTGCCAATTTAATTTGATTTTTTTTTTTTTTACTTTTTAACCATTTTTCTTATATATTTATATTCTTATTTATCATTCATGTATCTTTGTCCAAGTGTTCAAACATTTGTTTTATTGTTGAATTTTTTTCTTCATTGAGTTTAAAGTATAACTTAGATGTTCTGGACACAATTTCTTTACCCATTTATATTTGAAAACATCATCTCACAGTTTGGCTTGATTCTTCAATGCATTGAGCCTCTTTTGAAAATGAATTTAAAAAAAATATTTATACATTGAATTTATCTTCGTTCTAAATCATAACTCATGCCCTTTGAGCATTTTTTTAATTTTTCCTGATTCAATGCCACAACATTTGTCTGTTTTTTTCCTGTGGTCTTTTTCAACTTTTGAAGTTGACCACTTATATTTAGGTTTATGATTTAAGCTTTAAGACATAAAACTTTTTCCATTTTTGATGTGGATTCCAATTGCTTCAATATTATTTGTAGAAAACTATCATTTTCTCATTAATTTCCTTGGGATCTTTGGCAAAAACTAATTGACTGTATATGTGTCTATTAATTTTTGTACTTTCTATTTTGTCCCACACTTCTGTATATCTGTCCTCCAATACCATAGTCTTTATAACTATACTTTATAGTGAGCCTTGAAGCAACAAAAGTAAGTCCTCTATGTACTTCTCCTTAGTAAATAAAAAATAAAATAAAATAAAAAGCTATTCTACTTCCTTTATATTTCCAAAATCAGTTTAGAATATCCCTGCCAAGTATAATTGGAGTAATTTACAATGTCCCCAACAGCCTGAAATGGTTTGATTTTCTTCACATTCTCATCAACACATTTTATCTTTCATTATTTTAAATAGTAGCCCTTCTATCTCATTGTGGTTTTAATTTGTATTTCACCAATATTTAGTGATGTTGATTATTTTTTCATGTATCTGTTGGCCATTTGCATTTAGGTGCAACTTCTTTTGAGAAACATCTATTTAAGTGCATTGACTACTTTTAGTTGAGTCATTTGTTCTCTTGCTCATGATTTGTTCCACAGAAAACTATAAAAAGATTCCTTAAAAACCTAAAAACAGAATTACTATATGATCTAGCAACTCTACTTTGGGGTCTATATCCAAAGGATTTTATAAACATAAATATGTTTAAGAGGTATCTGCACTTCTATATTCATTGCAGGATAGTTTACAATAGCCAAGTTATGGAATCAAACCAAGTGTCCATAAGCAGATTAATGGATAAACAAAATGTGATATACACATACACTCTTTATATGTAGTATATATATACACGCACGTGCACACAAACACACACACACGCACACACACACACATAGGAATAGCATTAAATCCTTAAAAAGAGGGAAATCCTATCATTTGTGACAACATTGATGAACCTGAGGACATTATGCTAAGTGAAATAAGCCAGGCACAGAAAAACAAATAGTACCTGTTTTCACTTATATGAAGAATCTTAAACAATTGAACCCATAAAAGCAATGACTAGAATGATTATGACCAGAGGCTGGGGACTGGGGAGAATTGGGATATATCAAAGGGTACAGTGTTTTAGTTAGATGGGAGAAATAAATGATAAGTATTTGAAGTGATGCTATGTCAATTAGCTTAATTCAATCATTTCATATTATACAGGTATAAGTTTTAAAATTTAAAAAATATGTAGCGTAGTGAGATATCACTGGAATTTAATAAAGCTAGCTACTAATATTTTTAATAAGGCTTTAGTTAAATCTGTATAGATTTCTGGATAATTGAAATCTTAACACTATTGAATATTTAGCTTCCTTAACATATCTCTCCATTTATATAGGCCTTCTTTAGCTGTCAATAACGTTTCATAGAATATCTCAACAATCTGTATTTGGTAAATTTAGCCATATATACTATATGTTTTGGATGTTATTGTAAATGATACAATTTCCAAATGCTTATTGTTAGTATAAACAAATATCATTGATTTTCTTTAATAATCTTGTGTCCTGTAACTTTATTAAATTTATTTATTTGTTCCAGTAGCCATTTTGTATATTCTTCAAGATTGCCTGTACACTCAGTTGTGTTATCAGTTGTCTGTTAAAAGAGCATTATTTCATCTCTCCTTATCTGCGTGCTTTTTGTGTTTTTTGCCAGCTTTATTGCACTGGCTGGAGGCTCTAGTGAAATGTTAAAATAGAGGTGGTGAGAATAAACGTTTTTGCCTTTTCCAGGTATTACAGGAAACATATTCAATTTTTCACCATTAAGTTTAATGATAATTGCAGGTTGTTTGCAAATCCCTGTGTTGGTTTGCTATGGTTGCTGTCCAAAAGTATCACAGAAATTTATTTTCTCACAGTTCTGGAGGCTAAGAAGCTGAACTCTGGATGTCACCACCTTTGGTTACAGTTGTGAGGCAAGGATCAGTTCCAAGCTTCTGTCTTTGGTTTCCAGGTGGCTTTAATCTCTTTGTGTCTTCACAAGGTTTTCCCTCTCTACATGTCTGTGTTTCAATTTTCTCTTCTCATAAGGACATGAATCATATTGGAATATGGCCTACCTGAATGAACTCATTATAACTTAATTATCTCTGTAAAGACCCGGTCTCCAAATATGATTACATTCAGGGGCGCTGAGGATTTGGATTTCAACGTATGGCATTCAGGAGAGGGAAGCAATTTAGCCCATAATGAGACTTTTATTAAGTTAGTATGTTTAAAAGACTATGTTTATGAATAAGTGTTGCATTTTGTCAAATGCTTTTTCTCTCTGTATCTATTGAAATGATTCTTTGGATTTTCTTTAGTAGCCTATCTGTATGCTGAATTATATTAAATGATTTTCTAATATTTAAACAAAGCTCACTTTTGTGATTTACTATCTGTATTTAATATTGCTGGATATGACTAGCTAGGATTTTGTTGAATATTTTGGTGTCTATTTCCTTAGGGATATTACTCTTTAGGTTTCTTTCTTTGTATACATTTTTTTCTGGTTTGGTAACAGAGTAATGCCAACCCTGTAAAATGGGCTGCAAAGTGTTTCTTCTGAACTTGTATAGAATTGATATAATTTCTTTCTAACTTATGTAGTAGATTTTTAGCAGTGATAGATTTTGGCAGTAGTAAATTTTTATCTTGCCTTGGAAATTTTTAGGCAAATATTTTAACTATAAGCAAATTTTATTAATCCATAAATAACCCTTCTGTTTATCTATATGTTTCTTAAGTTAGCTATGGTAGTTTTACTGTGTATCAAAAATGGAAAAGTAAGTCAACAGATGTTCTAGATAAAGAGGGAAAGTCTGCCCTTCAGGCCTTCTGTGGACTAAATTTTTGTACATCCCCAAAATTCATATGTTGAAAGGCTAATTCCCAATGTGATGATATTTAGAGGTGAGGCCTTGCAAAGTAATAGTTCATAATTAATATTCTTATAAGAAAAGGATTAGATATGGGCTCACTCTCTCTGCACCCCACAATAAGGACATGGAAAGAAGAGGCCCATCTATAAACCAGGAAAAAGTGTCTCATCAAACTGAGCTCTTCCAACACACTGATCTTGGACTTCCCAGTATCCAGAATTGTGAGAGATAAATGTGTGTTTTGTTTTGTTTTGTGTATATATATATCCACTGTATGGTAATCTGTTGTTGCAGCCTGATCTGACTAAGACAGGTGGAGATGAAGGCTGGGGAAGCATTTGTTGAGATACTTTTGTCCTTTCATTTCCTCTCCAAGCCTTATTCCCACATATCTGAAAATGTTAAAAGAATTCCTACAGCTGAGATGTTTTTCTCCACCTCATTTTGAAGTTATGCAAAGGATTCCTCAAAGTTGTCCTTGAAGCATCCTAGTACTGTTCAATACATAAGCAAAGACAGAAAGCCTGTGTTATTTTCTCCAGACATCTTCCTACCAAAGGGGTTTGTTTGACTTCAGGACATATGAGAGATATCTAGTCACTTGCTCTCCTTCTTAAACACTAAGATAATAACCACAACTTCACATTTTGTTTCCCCAGAAAGGATTAGAGATGCCAAAGCTTTCCTCTTAGTGTAGAAAAGGCTTAATTAATTTCTGTACTTACTATCTATGATCCCATAAAAGTAAACAGTTAAATAATTTAGTTAAAACGGTACAAATTATTAATTCCATGTGGTAATTACATATTCTTTACCTTTAATGAGGTGTGTGTATGTAACTGGCTATGGTGAAACAAATTTCAGAGGCATAGGCCCAAAATAAATATCAGTTTATTTTTTTTCATGAAACCTAATATTGAGTTTTTATGCCTAAGTTACAGTTTTTCTAAACTTTTATAGCACAGTAATATGTACACAAAGTATTTTTAGCTAAAGCTTAATATTTTAATTTTTGAAATCATTATTTGAATTTTAAAGAGATTGCATCATAAAAATCAATAATTATATTTTAAACAGACAAATGTAAACAAAATGTGAACTCTATTTGTGTGTGTTTAATAGTATAAAAGAAAATAAAATGTCACCTGTACATCTACATGAAGCATTTTTTAACCAATAGAATATAATGTTGCTCTTAAGATATATAGTTAGTGTAATTCTAGAATCATATAAACAAATCATTCTTTGAAGCTTGAAAACATCACTACTACTAGCTTTTGGTTTTACACTTTCAAGTTGGAAATTCCAAAATACTTTTAACACAACCAAAATTATTTCCATAAAGTAGTAGAGAGTTGATGTTATAGGCTGTAAATAACAATTTTAGAAAAGACTCTAGCAGGGATACAGCATAAAGAATTATCTTTAAGAATGATATTTATGCTTTATCTGTATTCTCTGATTCTCAACATGTTTTAATTCATTTCATTTTATTTTAGACACCATCTGACAATCTTCCACAGATATATTTGACAGTCTCCAAAGCAATTACTGAGAATCACTTTTGGTCTCTTTAAACAGAGTAATGGAGTATTTCTGCTCTTTCTTTTTAGGTGTCCTATATTTAATTACATTTCTAATTTCTTATCAAAGTTTATTTGTCTTTAATTTTTTATACAGGCCTTATATATAATTTTTATATTATATTTTCATGTTATTTCCTTAATGTTTGATATTGATAATAATTGACATCATCAATAGTGTCAGTAAATGTTATTGATAATGTCAAAAATTGACATTTTTGACATTATAATAATAGCCATAAAATGGCTATTATTAAAATACAAAAAGTAAGAGATGCTGGTGAGTTTGCAGAGAAAAGGAAACACTTATACACTGTTGTTGGGAATGTAAAAAATTGACATTATCAATCATTAAAGAAATAACGTAAAAATATAATCAAACAAAGAGTAGTAGGATTTTAACTCACAAATAATAATCCTGTTCTGATATTCCTTTTTAAAATATAATTTACCCATAAAAGTTTAACTAACTTAACCTAAATTTGTTTTGTGAAATACTGATATCTGCATAAAGATATAAAAATATTAAATAATACTTGATACAACAATAAACTCCTATTGATGTATATCAGCTGTAATTTTTACCTATGAACATGCAAACAGATATTTGTTTTTACTCATATTTCATGCTTCTAAAAGTAAGAGCCATCTTATAATCAATATGTGCAATTATTTTTATAGGAATATATTTTATTAAACAAAACCATGTCTCAGAATTAACATTATCTTAGAATTAAAGTAATAGGTCCCTAAAATATAAAATACCATTAACAGAATTATATTTTCAACTATTTATCATCCATCACTACACATTAAGCAGATGTTTTCATTTAACTGTAGGAGGGTCATATGATCACATTTTCCTAGTTGCGAATACAAAGGCAATATGAGATATCATGTTAATTTAGTGTAGTGACTGTGGAGACAAATTGGTAGGCAAATCAAGTTCTAAACTCTCTGGCTTGATTTCTTTACATGTAAAGTGAGGATAACTATATAATAGAATTCTTTTGAGTCTGAAATAATGAAATAACCCAACACCACTCCTAGTCAACATAGTGTTGGAAGTCTTGACTAGAGTAATCAGGCAAGAGAAAGAAAGAAAGCGCATTGAAATAGGAAGAGAGGAAGTAAAACTATCCCTATTGGCAGATGACATTATTCTACATCTAGAAAACCCCATAGTCTTGGCCAAAAGCTCCTTCAGTTGATACATAATAACTTCAGCAAACTTTCGGGATATAAATGTACAAAATCACTAGCATTTATATATACCAATAACAGCCAAGCTGAGAACCAAATCAGGAACGCAATCACATTCATAACGGCCAAAGAGAGAACAAAATACATAGGAGCATACTAAGCAGGGTAGTGAAAGATCTCTGCGATTAGAATTACAAAACACTGCTCCAAGGAATTAGAGACAACAGAAATGGGGAAAAACATTCCATGCTCATGGATAGGAAGAATCAATATCACTAAAATGGCCATAATGCACAAAGCAATTTATATATTCAATGCTATTTCTACTAAACTACCAATGACATACTTCACAGAACTAGAAAACTGTTTTAAAATTCATATGTAACCCAGAAATAGCCCAAATAGGCAAAGTAATCCTAAGCAAAAAGAACAAAACTGGAGGCATCATGTTACCTCACTTAAAACTATACTCCAGGGCTACAGTAACCAAAGCAGCTGGTACAAAACACAAACACACACACACAAACCCCAGTGGAGAACAGAGATCCCAGAAATAAGGCCACACACCTACAACCATCTGATCTTCAACAAAGTTGACAAAAACAAATAATAGGGAAAAGACTCCTTATTAAATAAATGATGCTGGGCTAACTGGCTAGCCACATGCAGAAGATTTAAACTGGCCTGCTTCCTTGCACCACATACAAAAATCAACTCAAGATAGTTTATGCCTTAAAATGTAAAATCCAGAACTATAAAATCCCTGAAAGACAACTGAGGCAATATCATTCTGGACATAGGAACAGGGAAAGATTTCATGATGAGGATGCCAAAAGCAATCACCACAAAAGCAAAAATTGACAATTTACATCTAATTTAGCTAAAGAGTGTCTACACAGAAAAATATTCCATCAACAAAGGAAACAGACAAACTACAGAATGGGAGAAAATGGCTGTTATTAAAATACAAAAAGTAAAAGATGCTGGTGAGGTTGCAGAGAAAAGGAAACACTTATACACTGTTGTTGGGAATGTAAATTAGTTTAACCATCATAGAAAGCAATGTGGTGATTCCTCAAAGAGCTAAAAACTGAACTATTATTTGGCCCAGTAATCCCATTACTGGGTATGTACCCAGAAGAATATAAATCATTCTACCGTGAAGACACATGCACATAAATGTTCATTGCAGCACTATCCACAAAAGCAAAAACATGTAATCGATCTAAATGCCCATCAATAACAGATTGGATAAAGAAAATGTGGTACATATACACCATGAAATACTATGCAGCCATAAAAAAGAATTAGATCATGTCTTTTGCACTAACATGGATAGAGCTGGAGGTCATTACCCTTTGCAAACTAACACAGGAACAGAAAATCAAATACCACACCTTCTCACTTATAAGTGGGAGCTAAATGATGAGAACTCATTAACACAAAGAAAGGGAATGACAGACACTGGGGCCTAATTGAGGGTGGAGGATGGGAGGAGGAACAAGAGCAAAACAGTTAACTATTTGGCACTAGACTGGTACCAGAGACACAAGTTTACCTATATAACACAACTTTACATGTACCCCGGACCCAAAATACAGGTTTAAAAATATGACTAAATTCATGTAAATATGAATATAAACTTAAATCATTGTCAATGTGTACTCTGTGTAAAATGTAAGATGTGATTGTTTCTGATTAATTCCTGTTATAACATTGAAGTTTCCAATAGTGTTATTTAAAGGCAGTGAATCCTTTGGAAGCTTTGTGTGTGTACTCATTTCAAATGTCAGTACTGATTTTCTAACCCTAAAGGCATTGTCAAATAGGTTTTGCTTTGATTGGCTAAACTTAAGAACAGCTTCATTTAAATTAAAGTGAACGTAATACGTTAAATTTACTAAGTAGGCCAATCACACACATAAAAAATGTTGCAGAAAATTAAAATGTGCTCCCTCTGCTTACTCTTGATTCTAAGGAAAAGTATCAAATGCTTGTCCCAATATTTACTTGCATGTACCTTAAATCATATATATCTATAATCTACATATATATATCTATATAACTAGTATTTAATAAATATGTAATTTTATTAATAATATTAAACTAGTGTTTAATAAATATGTAATAAATTGATGAAGAATTTTGAAAGGATAAGTTATCATTTACCCAAACAGTAGGCACCACTTGATACCTTAAAGAAAACTGAAGAATATGATACTTTTAATTCTGGAAGATTTAAAATTAGCATATAAATGTAAATTGGATTTTTCAAAAACCATTGAAGTCCCATTTTGTTGAGCTGAATATGTCAAGTCATATTCGATTTTCCAATTCATTATAAGGACAGGAATAGCAAAAGCCTGAAGCCACCAAAGTGAATGTATAAGCAAATATTGAGTACTTAATACAATACACTGGGCTGTATATTATCTCTATGCTAAAAGAAAATGTAACACTCCAGGGGGAAACAAATCATGTACACATTAAACCTTTTGAGAATAATGCATGGCTATATATAATCAAGGGGTAAATTACAGTTCTAGTTATCTATTACATTTTTAAAAATTAGTGACAATAAATAAAATGTTTTCTTAGTTTCTTTTTATGATGATATTGCCTACTAATACTTGTAATACTTATGACTACAAAGATGATGCATCTCAGTAAAACCAAATAAATTTTCAGAATGACATAAAGTACTATTGAGATTTTTTTAATATGCTAATATTTAGGTAGGTGATTAACTTTTACTTCTAGACTGAGCAATGAATCTTTGGTTATCTAAAAGATTGTTACTTAACATCTCTGATAAATTAAAACAATATTATCTTCTATATATGTTACTTTATTTTCAAATAGAAAATACATTCTGTGTGCTTGTAGTGGAAAGCCAAATATACTAGATATCAAGAGACTAAATTTTTCTCACCCCAGTCCTAGCGTTTTCTTTAGAAAAGTTGTTTTTTTCTGGAACTCATCAGAATTATTTTTAAAACAAGATTTCAGAGTAGATGAGCTCAAGAAGTGATTTTTTTTTCTTTATGTAAACATAAATGTAATGGTTAATACTGAATGTCAACGTAATTAAACTGAAGGATGCAAATTATTGTTCCTGAGTGTGTCTGTGAGGGTGTTGCCAAAGGATATTAACATTTGAGTCAGTGGACTGGGTAAGGCTGACCCATCCTCAATCTAGGTGGATGCAATCTAATTAGCTGCCAGCACAGCCAGATTAAAAGCAGACAGAAGAACCTGAAAAGGCTAGACTGACTAAGCCTCCCAGCCTACATCTTTCTCCCATGCTAGATGCTTCCTGCCCTCGAATATCAGAATCTAAGTTCTTCAGCTTTGGGACTCAGACTGCCTTCCTTGCTCCTCAGCTTGCAAACAGCCTTTTGTGGGACCCTATGATTGTGTGATCAATACTCCTTAACAAATGCCCCTTTATATATACATCTATCCTATTAGTTCTGTCCCTCCAGAGAACCCAGACTAATACAGTAAACTGTCAGATATTTGAAATAGATTTTTTAAGTTATTGGATATAAAAGAATACTTTAAAAATCACATTGTTTTGCTTCATACCATAAATATTTAGAAAATCAAATTTTAAAGAAATTGTTTGTAATAGCATTGAACATACCAAATACTTGGAAATGAATCTAATAAAAGATATTTAGAACCTATGACACACATATCCACACAAAACATCTATAAATAGAAATTAAACAATAAGCAAATGAGGAAATTATCTTCATAGATTAAAAAATTAAATTTTGTTAATAATAGTTTTTCTTAAGTGCTTCTACAGAGGAAATTTAATTCCTTTTAAAATTGCTTGTTTGTTTTTATTTGAAATTCATAAACTGATTCTCAAACATGCATGGAATAAAAGAGGTAAACTAACCAAGGCAATTATGTAAAATAACAAATCTAGGAAATGTATATTACCAGGTTTTAAAAAATTAGAGTGTGGCATTGCTATAAGAATATGCAGAGACCAGTGGAAAATTATTTCGAGATTAGGGACAGATGACATATAAATGATTTCATGATAATGGTGAAAAGGACAGTTCTATATACAGAAAAGGGTAGTGTTTTCAAATTTGATGCTGGTTGAATAAACATTTGAAAATTTCTGGGTGTGGTAGCCCATGCCTGTAATCCCAACACTTTGGGAGACCAAGGTGGGTGGATCACTTTAGGTCAGGAATTGGAGACCAGCCTGACCAACATGGTGAAACCCCATGTTTACTAAAAATATAAAGTTAGCTGGGCATAGTGGTGCTTGCCTGTAATCCCGGCTACTAGGGAGACTAAGTTAGGAGAATCCCTTGAACCCAGGAGGTGGAGATTGCAGTGAGCCGAGATAGTGCCATTACACTCCTACCTGGGCAGAGCAAGACTCTTTCTCAAAAAACAAAAACAAAAACAAACACAAAGAAAATAAAATATTTATCTTTACCCCTATCTCACACTGTAGATACAAATCAATGATATAAATATATAAATGTAGAATAAATCTTTATGAATCTGGCAGGAACTGACTTTTAGCAATGACTCCAAAAGTGAAAATCATCAAGGCATAAAATCAATAATTGGACTACAATCTAACTATACTATTAAAAAAACTATTAAAAGAAATACGCATTTAGACATTCCTGTTATTCTTCAGTTTGCTTTCTCCCAGTGGCGTGGATTTGTTCTGAACCTGCTTTTGGGGTGTGCCTGCTTCCTTCTCTCTGTCTGATGAGGCCAAGAGAGGTGAAGCCACTTGAGCTGGGGAGTGACAGATCTCAAGTCCCTGCTTTTTCTAAAACGTTTTGCCTTCAGAAAAGAAGAGCTAGGAGGATGAAAATTACAGAGAAAGATGAATACCAACTTTGAAAAAATGAAAGATGAAGAGGAATTGAAGGAGTTGAGGCACAAACTTGAATAGGGTCACATGTTTGGCCCATGATTGTGAACACTTAGTGCCGCACCTGCTCCTGTTACTTGTGCAGTTGCAGCAGAAGGAGCAGCGGCCTGAGATTCCAGAGAGCTGGGTTCCCTCTCCATCTCTACAGGGACACCACTTCCTGTGGGCCCTTGGGGAAGTCACTGCACTCTCTGAGTCTCAGTTTCCCCATTTTCAGGATAACCACCTGCAATAATTACCCCTTTCTGCCAAGTTAGAGGACTTGCTTTGCAGATCTGATAAGGTGGTGTGGATGATGCTGCTTTGGGGGCTTTAAAGTATAAACCCGGGCTTACTTATACTCCAGAAGTGGGCAGGACAGGTCTCTCGTGAGAGTTAGTTTCTTTTTTCCCCTTTTTTCCTTTCCTATCTCTTAGTTTTATTGCTGTTATTTTACAATGTCCTTATAAGATGAAACAAGTGATGCTGATTTTTTTTTTCAACTTTTATTTTAGAATCAGGATACATGTGCAGCTTTGTTGCATGGTATATTGTGGGAAGCTGAGGTTTGAATTAATGAATTCATCACAGAAGTGGTGAGAACAATGCCCAATAAGTAGTTTGTTTCAGCCCTTAGTTCCTTTCCTACCCCTTCTTATATTCCCCAGTGTCTGTTGTTCCCATTTTTATGACCATGTGTACTCGATGTTTAGCTCCCAGTTGTAAATGGGAAAGTGCAGGATTTGGTTTTCTGTTTTTGTGTTAGTTTGCTTGAAATGGTGGCCTCCAGCTGCATCCATGTTGCTGCAAGGGATATGATTTCATTCTTTTGTGTGGCTGCATGGTGTTCTATGGTGTATATGTACCATATTTCCTTTTTCACATCCACTGTAGATGGCCACCTGGGCTGATTCTATGTCTGGTGCTATTGTGAGTAACCCTGCAGTGAACGTGCGGCTGCATGCATCCTGTGGTAGAATGGTTTATTTTCCTTTGAGTATGTACCCATTATTGGGATGATGCTGAAATATTTAAAACAGAAATGAAAACTTTCATGTGCTCCCCCAAGCCCCCAAGCCCCTCCATCCCATTCTGCAGAGACAGCCACTGTTTGTGGTTTAGTATGCTTTCTTCCAGGTTTTAAATAAACAAAACCCATGCATTAAAAAAAAGAATTTGCAGTAGGCTTATTATTTAATTTCATGAATAATTAATCAGGATAAAAAGCTGGTAAGAAAAAAATGAGAAACCAAAAGAAAACTGGTTCAATGACTTGAATAGATAGAAGTTTTACATAAAAAGAATGACCAATAGCCAATACACACATGAAATGGTCCTTAACATCATTAGACATCAAAAAAATGAAAATTAAAATTATCTAAGATATATCTGCATATACACTAGCATTACTAACGTAAAACATATAATTGCAAAGTTTTTATAAAAGAGAGGAGCAACCGGAATATTAACACACTTCTGAGGTAGTACAAATTGGATTCAACCCTTTAGAAAAATGCTTGGAATTATCTACTATGAACAAGTAATTCCAATCCTGCACAAATACCCAAATAAATATTTAAATTCATTGAAATACATGCACAAGAATGGCATAGCAGTATAATATGTAGTAGCCCCAAACTGGAAAATGTATAAATACTAATTTACAACAAAATGATGAATTAATTCTGGTGTTATTATACCATCTGAATACATTGTTATAAAGTATTGAGGATAAACAGTTTTAAGACTGAGTGTACAACATTCATAAATATATTCATTAAAAGATAAGGACATGAGTACTGTTTCATTTCATTTATATAAAATTAAAAACAAGAAAATATAATATTTGATTAGAGACGTTAAAATAGTGGTTTCCTTTGGGAAAACTAGTGACTAGGGAAGTAAGCAACGGCCACCTCTGAAATGCCAGTGATTTCATCTTCTCTCTCTCTCCTTTTCTCTGTGTGTGTGTGTGCACGTACATGTGTGTGTGTATCCTAAACCCAGTGGTTTCACGGGCATATTCACTTTTGAAACTCATGAAACTGTGACATTATAATTTGTGCACATTTATTTATATTTTATTGTAGAAATATCTGAGTAACAAAACCCTGAGTCAATCTGAAACTGACAAACTATACAAGAACAGAGGTGAAGACAAAAATAAAGCATTATTTGATTAAAAAAATAGAGATGATAGTGTATTCCAGCTGTCACTGGTAAATTTTTAAAAACCAAATAAAATAAAATTAATTACCCACTTTAAAATTCAAATGGTAGAGAGTTGAATACTTATGAAGTGCCCACTAACCATATTTTAAATTAAGCCATTTAAGGAAAAAAAAATATATAGAAGAATGAAATTATTTTAATAATTAAATTTTTATGATTTTGTAATTAAGTTGCCCCATAATCATGGGACATAGCTGTATCATAAACTTAGATATGATTTAAGGACTTTTCTAAATACTGTGCTATTCTGTGATCTTGTGAGAAAAAAATAAGCTGAAGATTTTCTGGATATTATAATGACCAAATATTTTCGGTTCCTCAAATTGGTCTGTATCTATATGGAGTTACCTTTAGATAGCAAAACTCAGAATTTACTAATTCAAGGAAAGTTAGTCTTTACCATTTTCCATGTAGTTTTACCATTGGTAGTTTTACCAAATGGTAGTTTTACCATTAATCATGTAGTTAATCATATACCTAATATCAGATCTAAAGTTATAAAACTTCTGAAAGATAATATAGGAGAAAATATTTGGAATCTTGGTTTGGGAGAAAATTTCATAGATTGATATGAAAATTATGAAGCATAAAAGAGGTAAACTACTTTATCAAATGAAAATGTCTCCTTCTTAAATGTTTCTTAATAAAATAAAATAATAAATACCATTTTTACTTTAAAAAAATAAAAATATTGTATAACCAGAGTAAAAGAACAGCTTTGTATGTTTCAGACAGTATGTATGTGCCCATTTAACCTGTGAGGTCTTGGGCAGTAAGATGTAGACAGTAGTTACCACGAATTTTACAATTATACAGCATTCTGGGTCTTGAAGTTACAAAACAGACATAAATAATAATTTTGCTAAATTCTAATACCCAGACTTACTTTGAATTTTCATTCTCTACCATATTTCAAAAACATTCATTCAAATACTTGGTGCTGTTTTTGTTAGTTAAGTGTCTTCCCAGTATTCATGAAATGAGTTTTATAGTAGGATAAAATAGAATGTATAAGTTAGTTTGTGACTTATGTCAACCACAAAATAGCAAATGTTTTCTAAATTAGGCCACTATTCTCTAATGTAAACATATAAAAATGTTGAACAAACCTCTATTTTATTCAGTACTCTGAAAAGAACATTGTTACTGTATTTTGTATACAGTTTGCTATGACTCAAGAAATAGATAATTCTTAGAAAAAGATGCCACCTGAAGCTATAGTAAATTCTGATTCTAATTTGTTATTATATCAATCAAGCATGGCCATATACGCCAATCTTGACTGAAATAGAGTAGAATTTATTGTAGCAAAGTAGAAGTACATATTTAGCTGAAAAACTGAGCTCTGATTTTCCTTTTCATGAACTCATAACGTGGGTGTTACTATCACAAACACTGTAGTTAATCTTTTTTCTATCAAATTATCCTAACCAAAGGATAAAAAGGTAATATATATGAAGTGTTTTCTAATTTACTAGGTGCTGGAACACACTTTGTATAATACGATGTTATTTATTTCATACAACAATCTTACAATAAGTAATTGATATCAGGAGAAGAAAAGTTACAATTTGAACAACACTCAGGGAGGAATTGATAGATTGGAGGTGCTAAACCATTGTCTTTCTGGCCACAAATTTCACTTTTTTTTCCTCCAATGCACAACATGAATTTTCCCCATCAAGCAAACACTAATCTGGCATAAGGTTAGACATCAGTGTATTGATCTAAGGATGGACAGATAGATCAATAGACTAGAAAGAAGAGTTCAGAAATAAATTGCATATATGGCCTATTCATTTAAACAAAGTAGTCAATTTAAGAAGGAAAGATTGTCATTGCATCAAAAAGTGCTGAAAAATTGGATATCTATGAGCAATAAAATGGACACTTTAAAAAATAAATTATACTATATATATTTAAGGTATAAACTATGAATTTATGGGATAAGTATGGATAAAAAGGTTACTATAATGAAGGAAATTAACATATCCTATCATCTCACATATTTACCCAATTTTGTTTATTTTTTTTGTGGCAAGAACAGCTAAAATCTATTCATTTAGCATGAACCACAAATATAGTACAACTGCATTACCTATAGTCCTCATGTTGTACATTATACCTCTAGATTTGTTCATCCTACATAAATACTACCTTGCATCTTCTGACCTACATCTACTCACACCATAAATGTCTTAAAGCTAATCATACACCTAATCTAAGAGCCTAAATTATAAAACTTCTGAAAGATAATACAGGATAAAATATTCAGGATCTTAGATTGGGAGAAAATTTCATAGGTTAATATGAAAATTATGAAGCATAAAAGTGGTAAACTAGACTTTATCAAATGAAAATATTTCCTTCTTAAATGTTCCTTAACGAAATAAAAAACAATAAACACACAAATTAAGAGAGAATATTTGCAAAATATAAATGATAAATGACTCTTGCCAGTTATAAAAGAAGTATTTTGATACTAATGCACAGAAAAACCATCAAATAAATACAGTGGACAAAATAATTGCATACAAATTTACCTTTCATATTCAAAAAGACAGTAAGCATATGGAAAGATGCTTTACATCTTTTGCCATTAGAAACATGCAAATTAAAACAATATGGGTTACTACTTCACATCTACTATGGCAATTTTTTTTTTAATTGACAATACCAAGTGTTAAACAGAATGTGGAGTTACTAGAACTCTTATATATTTCTTTAAGAATTCAAAATTGTACAGCTACTTTTGGAAAATAATGTAGCAGTTTCTTATAAAGTGAAATGATACGGTTTGGCTCTGTTTCCCCACCCAAATTCCATGTTGAATTGTGATCTTCAATGGTGGAGAAGGTGTGTGGTGTGAGGCGATTGGATCATAAAGGCAGATTTCCCCCTTTCTGTTCTCGTGATAGTGAGTTCTCACAAGATCTGGTTGTTTGAAAGTGTGTGGCACTTTCCCCTTCATAATCTCTCTCTCTCTTGCTGCCATGTAAAGAAGGCGCTTACTTCCCCTTGGTGTTCTGCCATAAGGTTAAGTTCCCTGAGGCCTGCCAGCCATGCTCCCTGTACAGCCTGTGGACCTGTGAGCCAATTAAACCTCTTTTCTTTATAAATTACCTGGTATCAGGTAGTTTTTAATAGCGGCAGCATTAGGTTGGTGCAAAAGTAATTTGCCATTAAAAGTAATGGCAAAACACCAATTACTTTTGCACCAACTTAATAGAACCAACTAATATACTAAACATATTTCAATCCAGTAATCTCAAAAATCCTGTCAATAGAAAAGAAAGCATATGATCACACAAAGATTTGCACATTATTGTACATAGCAGCTTTATTTACAACAGTCAAATCCTGGAATCAACCAAATGTCTATCAACTTATGAACAGATCGTTGGTTCTATACAATAACATGTATTAAAAAAGGAACAAATCACTGAAACCTATATGAACTTGAAAAAAAATTATGAACTTGAAAAAAAAACAATTTCAGAAGCTGAACACATAAGACTGCATTTATATAATTCAATTATATAAAATTTTTAAAGACATTAAAAGTATATTGAAATAATGCAGAACTATAGTCAGGATCTGAATATGTGGGGAGAGAATTGACTGTAAGTGGACATGAGGAAACTTCATGGGGTGGAGGATGTGTTCTCTACATCATGAATCACAGGGTGTTTATACAACAGCATGCATATATTTGTCAAAACTCATTGAATTAGGTACTTGAAATTGGTAAATTTTACTGTTTGGAAAGGTATGCCTCTGTAATGCTGATTAAAACACCTAAAAGTGAGAATGATTGTTGTTCATAGCTAAACATAGGGTCAGTCAGAAGAGGTAGGATAAATTCAACTTGCTATTGATACCTGGAAAGTCTAAGTGCCAGAACTAAGAGAAAAATAGCTTATTTTTGTTTATTAAAGACTGTCATATTAATTACTTTTATATATAAAATAGCTACACACATAGGGAAAGCCACATAAAAACAACTACTTCAAGTAAAGTATGGAGAGATTTAAAATTTGATATCTAAATAGATGTTAAAAATGACAAGAGTAAAGGATATGCCTAATCTAAGAAACCATCGCCATAAAGTTTGTTCCAAAATGAAAGTATACGTTCTGAAGTTGCAGAGGATGTTACCACAGCTTGAGTTGCTAGTGATTTTTAAATCATGTATCATATTCTAATGAGCAATGACTTCATATTTTTAATTACACTTCTGGCAGGAGGCTGCACAAGATATTATATCAAGGTCTCCTGTTGCAATGCAATTAGAAGGTGGACATCCCACAACACACTTAGGTACTGTTGTGACACAGAAAAGTGCAAAATGTTTTCAAGAAAAAGGAAGGTGGGTGAGATGAAAGAAGAGGCAGAAAATAAATACAGAAAGAAGAAAAAGAAGCAAAAGTAGGGCAAGGAGGAGGGGAGGAAAGAGAGGGGAAGAGAAAAATGTTGAATAGGAGGAGAACTAATTAATCAAACTGAGAGTGAGGTGAGCAACAAACACTCCATTTGGGACTTCAGTCGGGTGCAAATATTGAAATCTGTAACAAGAGTTTCAGAGTAATACAGGTGGCCTGAAATTTGTAATTCACATAAAACTTGGAATCTAAAGCAATATGACATTCCTAGGGGCAGCATTAAATATATGACAAAAGGAGAGGTCTTCAATCCTCCCTCTCACTTTATTGAGTTCACTAATTAGGCCTATGCAGAAATTGGATAGCCTTGGTCAACTATAGCACATTATCATAAACAGGGGGTGAGGGTGGCTCCAATTACAGCTGCTGTTCCAAATTTTGTGTCTTTTATGGAGAATGTTAACATAGCCCTGGCATACGGTATGAAACTAATGAGCTGTCAGTGCTTTTGCTTCTATGTCATTTAGCAAAGACCACCAGAAGCAATTTCAGTGGACAACAGAAACATATCACTGTCTTTCTCAGGACCATGCCAATTCTTCCTAAATTGAAGTGATACTGATTGTTTTATCCTCTCACAGGACATCTTGGTTTAATGGCTAGCATCATGGCTAATGAACCTAGAAAGGAGGAAGTAGCAAAACACCGTCATATACCATAAACATGGGACAAAATGAACTACACTTCACCAAATTCATAGACTTCCATCTTGGTAGAATTTCTAAAGACTCAGTGGTCTAGGTTATATTGAGATACATGATATCCGTAGTTGCAGAACTCAGTAAACCTGCTAAAATTATTTATGTTTGCTCCGTCAGACACTGTTAAAAAGAATGAAAAGGCAAGCCACAGACTAAGAGAAAATATTTTCAAAACTCTTATATAGTATAGGTCTTTAATGAAAAATATAAAAATAGCTCTTAAAACTCAAAAGTAAATAAGCAACCCAATTTAGAAAGTGGACTCTTCAGTCCATTTTCTGGGCTAAAGATCTGATCTGAACAGACAACTCACTAAAGAAGATATAGCAAATAGGCACGTAAATGGATGTTCGACATCATATGTTATTAGGAATTGCAAATTAATACAAAATTGAGATATCACTACATGCTTATTAGAAAGACTAATATCCAATGCACTGACAACACCGAATGCAGGCAAGGATGTGGAGTGACAGGAATTCTTTTTCACTGCTGGTGCAGTGGTACAGTCACTTTGGAAAACAGTTGACAGTTTCTTACGAAGCTAAACTGTCTTCCCATGTAATCAAGGAATAAAGCTCTTTATTATTTACCCAAATAATTTGAACTTATTTCCACACAAAGACCTTCTCAAGAATGTCTGTGATAGCTTTCAATGCTTCTGTATTTTTCTTTGTATCCATCTCTGGGACCCAGATTTTCATAACAGGCATCATAGTACGGGCTTTAGTGTGCTAGGCAATAAGAGATCACTTACCCAAAGAAGAAAGCCAAAAACATGTACAGAGTGAGACCAACAAATTCAATAAATGAAGTCATAATGTGTAAGTGAGAAGATTTACTTTACGCAATGCTTTCTAATGTATGTTTTCTCATAGTATTGACCAGCAGACAGTGTTATGGGAGGGTTGGAGGGAGAGAAAGTTTTAGGTCTAAGTGCTAAAAAATAACAGGCCTATATCATTCTCATTCTTTTTCTGGGATAACTCATATTTTTATAATAAAAAAGAGAGAGATCCAAAGCAAAATGAAACTTCAGGGATCAGATTTTCCCTGTCCCCACTTGGAGATTCTTCTGTAGAATTAACTGGAGGGAACAGCATTTTGTTTCTTAAAAATGTGTTTGTGATTTATAAAGAAGGGAAGCATTTTCTTGTGTGACACATTTTCCAGGGTATAATTTACAATCCAGCCCCTAATGGATACATATCCTAAAAGAAGCCTTTGTTACCCATAAGAGTTTATATATTCAAGAGATCCTAACCACCAGTGATGAACTTACTTTACTGTGGAATCTATACACAAATAGCTTGCCAGTTTGATTCATTCACAATATGGAGTGGATCTGAACTTCTGGTTTGAAATTTTGTCCACAATCTTCTATTACACAACCCAGATTCTTTGACTCCCATAATTTCCCCATAATTTTTCCTACTGCATGCAGAAATACTAGGTAATTAAATATATTGACTCTCATTTTCTGATTTGCAAATTGGTATTTGAGTAACTATGTGAAACTCTCAGCTTTATACTTCTGACTCAAAATAACAGAACACAATACAGCCTAAAAAAATTGGGTTATTTATGTTTGGGTCAAAGTAAGTACGCTTTCTTGGCGGTACTGATCTCCATGTCTATTACACATACCATTTATAGTACCAAATACCTGGATGAATATTGGCTAATATCAATCAAATCTCCGAACTTTTTCAAATGCCAAATATTTGCTACTAATGGAAGATAAAACATAGAATGAATAATCTGTATTTGCATAAAATTTTAAATCATGAAATGCATTGAGATGCCCTGTTAATGCACAGAATGTAAAATGGTGAATTGTATTAGAGTTTCTATCCATTCTCTATACTGTTATGAAAAGTCATGAACATGTGAAAAACAGGTGAAATAATCTTGATTAGTTTTCTCAGTTGATGGACGTGATCCTCTTCTGATTTTGAGTATCAAAAATTAAAATAATATTCTCTTTTCAAAGCACAAGGACACAAGTTTCTAATAACATTGCTTAATGATTACCTTCAAGATAATTTAGTATGTAATTCATTAATAATTTGCTTTTTTCAGCATCTAATTTTTTGTGTGCATGCATTCATGTTTTGATTGTTAATTTGCTAAGCCAGCGCAAAGTAAAAGGAAATTGGTTGGTCTGTCTTCTTCTTTTGAACGAGGTTTCCAGAGGTTTTTAAGTGAATACTTGACATATCTATTGCATATACATTTAAGACGTAATCACATAGCAGCAATTATATTTGCATATTTGGCTCATACACACACAAATGAACACACACACACTTTTCTTTTTTTCATGTGAAATAAACTCAAGTGTCTTTGAAAGTGAACAGATCTGATTTAAATAAAGTTACATTGGAACAAAATCTCAAATAACTAGTAAGCCATTGTTTATTGAATATTTGCTTTGGGTAAGGTGTAGTAAGTTTCTAGGAAATAGAGATTAGTAAAGTATAATTATTGCTCTTTATAAAAGGAATGTCTAATGCATATTAGCAAGTGATTGCAATAGATTTTAGTCAGCACTACCCTGTATTGTGTTATAATAACCATCCTTCACCAATAAGTTGTTGCTTGTGTTCTTTATATAGTGTGAGTAGACTTTCATAAAATAGAATCAATCCAAGCAAAGAATATATACTATGCACTAATGCATGGGTTCATATTTAAGCTCTGTTACTTCCTAGATGTAGCTGCAAGAATATTTCCGGATAAGAAAACGATGGTGTTCTTTAGTGTTTTTATTTCAAAATTAAAGATAATGTGTCCCGCATAAGATAGCTAACATGTGTAGACAAGCGTCTGACATATGATTTAGTCTCAGTAAATATTAACTTATTTATTTATTTTATATTATATTATTATCAAATAAAAATATCATTTTGCTAAATGTTGTAATTTTAGCTCCTATCTAGAGTCCTACACAGGCAGTTCAGCCATCTCTGCCAATTTTGTTGTGTTCTTCTCTCCCTTAGGTATTGGTAACGCTATTCTGATCCAATATCCAAAAGTTTGACTTGTACTCTGTCCTAATAAGTTTTTCTCTGGTTGTCCTTTCTTCTTGAGTCTTTGCCCTTATGAACCCAGATGAGCCATTTATTATACTAGGTTCTGAAGATAAAATGCTAAGTAAAGATCTACAGTGTCCCTCTCAATGAGTTTAACATGTAGTTCATGATGTCAATAATTTGGTAATATATATTAAAAAGCAATTTGGATAATATTACAATCTGTAACAGGTAGGCATGGTTTGTTAGGTAAAGGGGAGAGGGAGTATGAAAAGGTCAAAAATTTAAACCAAAGTGATTGTACCTGGAGTTAGCAAACCACGTAGCGTCTATCATGAGATAAGTTTGAAGAGGTCGGTCAGGGCCTTGTCAGAAACGTTAAGATTTTTAGATTTTATTTATTATTGTTTTTTTCTTTTTTAAAAATAAGAGTTTTAAAGAATTATTGAAATACAGTGTGTGTGTACTTATATGTGTCTATATAGATATATATCATATATAAAAGATATATATATACTTATACATACATAAGTATATATAGATATACTTACAGATATCTAGGGTAGAATAAATAACAAAAATCAAATTTAAATTGTGAAGAGCTCAATATCCAATTCCTACAATATTACAGCCTTCTATTTTTCTTGTCAGGTCTCTCCAAGAACATAGAGGACTTCCACCTGCTAATATTCCCCTTTAGCATCTTTTACTTCTCTGAATGAAAAGAGTGCCATGCAGCTCCTAAATGTATTATTTATCCCCACATAGCAGACATACTTTCTCATGCTGTGTGTCCAGGACAGCATCTTCAAAAGTGTTTTCACTTAGCCTTTGCTATTATTCATTCCAGAAACATGCCAGTTGCTGTCTCCCCATACTTTTTCTAATCACTTTTATTGGGTCCTGGCCCAAATGAATTGGTTTAACTTTTTATGTTCATATTTCTGATTTCAATCCAGCTATTCCACCACTCATTTAGCTTCTTAGATTCATTGTGACATATTGAAAAGTCAACTACATCTGATCCCAAATTTAAGTGTCTATGCTTCTATATAAATTTGAGCTCAGATTTAGTTCCTATATAAAGATTTAGTTCCTATATAAGGATTTTTTTTCAGTGTATACTATATGGAAACAGACATTTTATCTTATTTTGCCGTATCTTTTCTAATCACTTGAAAGCAGAAATTGGAACGAGAATAACTACTGGGAATTAGCCTGAATTCTTGGAAACACTTAAATTTTCTGTATCTGATTTTAACCCTAGGGCAATGCTTTTGACAGCATTCCGTTTAGATTTGGCAGAAGAATGGAAGCATGCTGAAATCACTGCCTAGGGATTCACAGCCCTTTAATACAGAAGTGCTCCAGTTAGATTTGGTCAGAGATCACAGAAGTACATTTCCAGAGAATGCTACAAGGCATGAAATGTCCTAATGAACACAGCAATGCAACCCCAGAACCACTATTCAGCAAACATTATTAGGTTGCCTAGTATATTTCAGCTAATTCACTACACATTTGGGACATAAGGATTTTGAGGTTTTGGTCCCCTATTACAATTACAACTTTGACCTAGTTCTTTCCTCAAACACTTCATGTTTTAAAGGTACAAGAGATACCTAATAATAGAAAGTCAAAGTACCAGCCAAGCAATTTTACTAAAAAGTCTATGAGAATCTAGGGAAATAAGCTATTTGCCCAGGCAGTGTGTGAGAGGGAAGGTATTACAGAGTAGGCACCATTTAATCTGGGTGGTAAAACATGAGTGTGCTGTTTACAGGAGTGGGAAATGCCATTTCAGTTAAAGGGAGCAATACATGCCACAGCAGAGAGATGTGAAATTGCATGGTGAAGAAACATCATCCAAGAAGACTAAAAATTATGTGGAAGCCTAATTATATAAATAACTACAGAATTAAAGATTTTGGAGTTAAAAAGACAGATCTGTGTCAGTTCAGAGGTGATGCATCATTAGAATTGATGCTTTGTTTCAAAATATTTCAGGCTTTGATTATATAAAGGTGGTCTTGGTTTGCAAATGACCTATTTTATCATCACAACTATGCATTCTTGAAAAATAAAGCAATATCCTAAGCCTCATGTTATCTCTATTTTATGCCTTGTCAGACCACATTTCAAAATAAACATGAATAATTAAAGGCATGGTATCAGAATTGATATGGAGAGGAAGAATAGACAGAGTTATCAGGTGTGGGTCCTAAAAAATACTATGTTTACTATCTTAGAGATTACTAATGACAAGATAATGTACTCTCACAGCTCTCTGCAAACTACATAATTTTTTAATGAAAATTATAGATTTGAAAAATTTATAGGTGAAAGTACACATTTAATGAATGGGTTTAACAAAGATTAACCACAACAGAAAAGATAGTCTGGCAACTAAAAAATAAGAAAAAAAATAAGTACACAAAATACAGGAAAGCAAAAGTTTGACAAAGAGAGAAAAGTGAAAGAGGTACAGGAAATACAATTTATAATATATTATAGCATACTAACAATCTGAGTTCTCAAAGTACAGCAGAGAGAAAAAAATGTAAAGAACAGTATATAAAGATATGATGGCTCAGAGTTCTCAAGAAACACATACACACACAAATAATATTAAGAATTATTGCACACCCAAGCAGTATAAATAACAATGATGTTACAGTAAAAACATTTAAATAAAAAGATATGTTACAGTAAAAACATTTAAATAAAAAGAAAACAAAATCTTAAATACAACTAGAGGAAAATATGTTCTGCAGAGAAGATACAATAAGACTGATAGCTAGCTTTGCAAGAAATAATGCGATTTCAGATTTTTAAAAAGGACTGTCTTCACAAGAGAAAAAAACCTGCTATCCTAGGATTCCATGCCCAATAGAAATATATATATTTCTATATATAACATATTTTTTTAATGAAAACTTGAATTCTGCTTCCAGCTAAAGTGGAATAACATGACCTGGAATTTCTCTTTCATCTGAAACAAGCGAAAATCAAACCAAATATATGAAACAACAGAGCTTTCAAGTTATTGGACATCAGGCAACAAAGGAAAGTGATCCCAGAGAGGCAGAAAACCAGTAAGTTTGCCCCTGTGATTGTCCCAGTTCACTGCTTTGAGGAAGTCTCCATGCTGCAGCGTGTGGAGGGGAACACATGGCAGTGCTAGCAGAAGACAGAGCTGAATGTTCAGAGAAAACAAGGTAACCAGAGGTTGCTGCACAGAGTATAAGAAAAGAAAAAGTTCACAGAGAAAGAACACGGAAGTTCTGCCAAGGATCCTCCTCAGGTATTCAGTGGAAAATTTATTAGCATGTGTATGTCACAATATCAAAAAAATAAAAAAATAAATAAAAAAGAAGAGTCAGAAAGGATGAGAAGAGAGATATCAGGCACTCATATAGTGTGGGTGTCCCTTTTTGTCAGTCAGATGAGGAAAATCTCATAATTCATTAGACATAGGGTAGAAAACAGAGAAAGGCCTTAAGTTGTGGGGAAGAATGAGGTCAGGACCAAACATGGCTATACTTCTGCCAAACAAATCTTAAAAGCAAGACCCGAAAGTATCAAACTAATTAAGTGAATTGATTGTGTACCAGAACAACACTCAAGAATATGTACAAGAATACAAAAATATTCAACACCCAACAGGGTAAAATTTACAATCTAATCGAAGATTACTAGGTTATAGAGGAAACAACACAATGATATCCTAAATTAGAGGAAAAATAAATCAGTCAAAGTTGAGCGAGAACTGATGCAGATGCTGGACTCTGGCAAACAAGGATATTTGAACCGCTATCATAACCATGTTCAGTACACGAAAAAGTTAAGTAGAGACCATGAAAACATTTTTAAAGACACACAAAAAACTTTTAAAGATAAAATATGTGATTACTGAGAAGAAGAAAATACGCTGACTGAATTAAATTCAGATAATTTAAGAAGAAAAACTTAGTGAACTTGATGAAAAAGCCTTAGAGACTATTTAAATGATACAGAGAGCAAACAAATATAAAATGAAGAGTATCAGTGAACTGTAGGACAACGTCAATTCGTCTAAATCATAGGTGGTTGGATTCCTAAGGAGAGGATAGAGAAATGAGACATAAAAATTTATTGAAAAATAAATTATGATTATCCAATGATTAGCCACATTTGATGAAAATAATAATTCAGGAGATCCTAAGCACAATGAAACTGAAAGCCCATCACTTGAGATGATGTGGCAAGTTAGCAGGTATACAATAACTCCTAAAGCAATCAACAGCATTTTTGTTTATAAAGGCATTTATAGTTTATAAATTAAAAATTGAGATTAATTGGAATTATTTTTTTAAAAACCTCAATCCAAAGTTTAAAAAAAAAAAAAAAAAGAGGAAAAAAAGAACAAGAAACATAGGGGGCAAAACAAAACAAAAAAACCAAAACAAATAGCAAGATAATATACTTCAACCTAACCTAACTTTATCAATAATCACATGGATTCTAAATGGTCTGAACAACACAATCGAAAGTCAGGCTGTATACAAATACAGAACCCATATCTATACTCTGCATATAAGAAACACACTTGAAATATGAAGGCACATATACTTAGAGTAAAATGATAAAATATGTGTCTCATGATTACTGTAATCATATTAAAGCTGGAATAGCTATAAATAATATCAAAGAAACCCACGCACTAGATTTTAAGTCAAATAATATTGCTTGCCAGATGTTAAAGCAAATAATATGCCAGAGATAGAGAGATATTTCATAATAACAAAAGGGTTTATTCATCATTTCTATGACAACTACAGGGATCAGACTATGTGATTGTATTACACGTACCTACAGTCTTACATATTGTGATGCATATATTTCTTTATATAAATTAACTTTATTTCTTTTGAGGTGTTGAGTCTGACAACGCTGAGAGCTACTCTCTTGAATCTTCATACTCTCATCAGTTTACTGAGGTCATTTCTTTCTCATCTATGTTCACCTCTTTCTTTCATCACCAGAAGTTGGTGGAAATATGAAATTCTTCCTTTCTTTTTTATAACATATTCATTTCACGGTCTACCAAGCTAGGATCAAACAACTAAAATGTCATATCAGCATTGTTTTGGTAAACAAACACAATCTCTGGGCTAAGAAAAACTGCAATATGGTTTAAAATTGATATATTTGCCAACGATGACATACATTATAAAGTTATGAAAAAAGAAAGAATCACAGTTGTCTTGAGAAATCTTGTACTCTATTTCCTTACATATACAGAGAGATACAAATGTTTTTTGACTGCCATTCACAGGTGATGGCATAATGCCAATAAAGTACAAGATTCAAGTAGTTTTCTGCCATAATAACATGAAAAGATTTACTCTTTTCTCCCTCTTCCCTGTGATCATCAACCCTTGTATTCAAAATTGTTGTCAGAATAAGAAGAAAATGTGGCATGTGCAGAAAGCTCCACACGTGTTTAGTAGAGGTCTTTATTCACTCACAGGCACTTTCAGCTCAGCAATGTTCTTTCCTAGATTGAGCATCTCAAGGAGACGATTATCAAATCAGAGAACGATGCCCCAGGTTTTCAGTCTGGCATTTACAAGAGCAGTTGAATATCTATGATTGAAAATAATTGCAAAATATATCAGTGATTGCTGAGTCAAACTGTGCTGTAGTTGTCACCAAGTTAGCACACATTCCAGATTAGTTTACACTTAGTCTTTACTCAAATTATGTATGTGGGGAATAGATTTATATATGATTAATGCTCTCATGAGTGAAAAGTCTGAAATTCCAAATCAAATACAACTTTTTGATAATAGTGTGAAATATTAGCCACAATTTTTGCTAACAATTGATAGGTCAGGATGAATGAACTGATTCCAAAGGAACCTAATTTTAGCCCACAATCTAAATCATCTGGATATGCTCTCTGTGGAGGCTAACATTGTTTTGGATACAGCTTCTGCTCGGAGGATAGAACATCTCCACTTTTTGTATTTTAATGAAAAACAACTTCTGAGCAGGAATTAAGAGGAATTAAGAGACCTTGATATGTAATTCTGGCATTTAAGAAAATTAACCTCATCAGCCAACTGATTTATATTTTATTGTGTTGTAACATAGACCACTGAACAGAAACACGAAAATATTTAACATTTGTGTGCTGAAATTCTTATATGGTGATAGTAACATGGAGCATATAATGCACATGAATGCTCAAATCTGTGATATAGATCTATTACATGGAATTACATTTCACAGTGTCTATTGATACCTGATCCTTCTGATGTAGATACTTAATATTAAATACAATGTACATTGTAGAAGTTTCTAAATTATTAAAAGTTTAATTTAGGGACAAATTTTAACAAAAGCTATCAAGAATAGAAAAGTAAGATGTATTTACTTTAAATATAAAAGTTTCCACAATTAATCCTTCAGCAATATTGAGAAGTAGGTAATAAAACAACATTTTGCAGGTAAAGAACAAGGATCATAAAATGACAGTTAATAGGTAGAATAGAAGGCTTCACATATATGCCTACCGGATTCTATAATTTCTGAACTGTGCAAGTCCAAAGAAAGTACAACATATTGGTTAAATAAGCTTGTCATCCAAGTCAAATGTTCAGTTTTTATAGGTTTTCAACAATTGAGGTTATCATACCACTTCTTTCAATTCTGAGATTTCAGGACTAATAAAGTTTAGTTGGGATGTTACTACAGCTAAGTATTTATTAATAAAAATAAAATGTACCAACACCATGAGCTATAACAAGGTCAAATGGCAAAGGTAAAAGGTCAAGGTCAAATGTAGTATCCAATTGGATACTACAAAATGTTGCCATTCTAGTGAAATTAGGAGGAATAAAAACAACAAAAACGGCCGGACGCGGTGGCTCACGCCTGTAATCCCAGCACTTTAGGAGGCCTAGGCGGGCGGATTACGAGGTCAGGACATTGAGACCACCTTGGCTAACACAGTGAAATCCCGTCTCTACCAAAGAATTAAAAAATATGTATATATATTAGCCAGGCGTAGTAGCGGGCGCCTGCAGTCCCAGCTACTCGGGAGGCTGAGGCAGGAGAATGGTGTGAACCCAGGAGGCGGAGGTTGCAGTGAGCCGAGATTGCGCCACTGCACTCCAGCCTGGGACAGAGCAAGACTCTGTTTCAAAACAAAATCTAACACAGCAGAAATCAAAAACTAAACATCTACATATGCAATTTCAATAAATAATTAAAAATAAATTATTCCTTTAAGTGACTAGTATAATTTATACTAAAAATACATGTAGGCTATTCCTGTAATAACATTAGTATTGACAAATCAAAGAGATATGCCTTTAATTAATTAATGTTTTAATGTTTTAATGATATTCATTGTTGTTCTTGAATACTCAGAAAGCCTCTGATATACTTCTCAATTATATCTTATTATCTCAGGAGTTACCAGTAGAATGATATAGCCCCTGTTCTTTTCAAAAAAAACTAATCTAATGTGCTGTACCTGAGAATGTCCTGACTAGAAAAGCCACCTAACGGATAATAGAGTGGACATTCTATAGTTTTTATTATCTGTCGCTACTGGAAGTTACTTCAATTCCACATATAATGATTCCAGAGGCTAAGCCTTATAGTATGATACTTTACCAGATTTATGAAAATAGGTCAACTATGATATTCATACTTTTTTTTACCCTAAAAGATGAATGAACATGCAGTCTATCTCAGGTTATATCTTTGTGTCCATAAAAGTCTATCTGTCATGAAGTCATGATGATATGACATTGTTTCCTTTATGATTATATGTCAGAGATTGTATAGGTAATTCTAAATAGAAGTATGGAACATACGGCAATAAACTAAGGCAAGTAGTCCTTAAAATATGCACACTCAATACATACACATATGCACAGCTATTTTCTTCATTTTATTGCTTTTATGGGGCCCAGTGTTAGTTGTAGAAATGTTATGAAATTGTTTTTGTCAGATTTTCTTAGCTTGTGGCTAAGAGAAATTGTAAAAGTGTTGATATCTTTAACAAATAGGAACTGTAAAACTTGACAAACAAATATAAATGCATTTTGTGTATTAGTCAACCAGTATTGTTATTAATGTGTAGGAGTGGAACTGGGTTGTCTGCCTTTGGAAATGCATTTTCAAAGTATTCTAATGCATGTATGATTATTTTTTCAAATTTTAACACTTTTCTGGCAATAACAGAGAAAGTTGGCTTACATTGTGTCACATAGTAAGACAATGCAATACTTTTGCTTTTTTTTGTGCTTTAATATAAATATTGATTTACTTAACCTTTTCATTGATATCTCAGTGTTTAGTGATACAGTGTTAATGTCAGAACATTTAGCCTCTGACTATTCACTTTTAAGTGTAATAAATATGGAATAAGAAAACTTTTATACCAACTTTTTGAGTTTTGAATGTTCTGCCAATTCAGGACAATGACAGTTAGAGACCATATATGCATGGCCATGAATTAATTTGGGGTGGAAAAATTATCTCAATATGATATGCAATCTTTGGAGAATAGGAGAGCTTATACAATCCCATCCTTTTAAAATTGTACTCAGGGAGAACCCTAGTGTAGCTGTCTTATGAATCCTTGACCTCCTGAGGGTGGGGATAAAATATTTCTAAGAAATATTTTGTTTTAACAATTTCTGGAGCTAAAATATCTGAACACTGATTTAACTGTATTATTAAATTACTTATATCGCTTATTACTATAAGTGATAGATTAGAAATTCTCACTTCTTAAGCTCTTTTCAAATACCAAGCAGCACACATTACCAGTATATTCTAATTGTGTCACCACCCTGGAAGCAAATATTATTCTTTCAGTTTTACTAATGAAAAACAAAGTGTATTAGAAAAGTTCAATATCTTGCTAAACATTTCACAGGGATTCCAAGCATAGCTGTGATTCCAACACAAGTCTAATTCTGTTTTCTGAGAATTGATTATTCTCCTATTATATACCATTCAATTAATTGTATGGTATTGTCATACATATTGTCTGACAATATGTCAGAACATATTGTCAAGAATGACCATCTGATCATGGAATAGAAAATTCACAATAACACACAATTGAATTTATGACAGAAAACTCAAAGACTAACAACTACTAATTACAGAATAAAAGGGCCAAGCCTAGTGGCTTTGGCTAAGAGAATGGGCTCTGTAACTCAACTGCCTAAGTTTGAAACCCAGCTTTGACACTTAAACCTCTGTCCTAAGTTAATATATGTAAAATCCTTAAAGAGCAATTGTTTCATGATAAGTGTTTCAATTTTCATTCCTAGCATAAGTAATTCTTAGTAAAAAAGGCAATCTAGGGATAATACTTGAAAATGTACTATTTGGGATATAAGAAAATGTATGCTTACCAGTTTTCTGTGATCTACTGAATTAAAATTTCCACGTCAGTCAAAGTAACACTTGACGAATTTCTAAATATCTTGAATCAGCTATGTTTAGGTTTGGGTTGAGAGGTGAAGGAAAATAGGGATGAATCAGGTTATGTGTTATTCATCTGAACAGCTGCTAAAGCTATCAGTGTCTATACATACCACTGTGAAATAAAAATCAGTGCTATAAAAATTTACCAATGAAAGGAGGCAAGTCTGGGGAGCCTGTGTAAGTGAGATTTAGCAGACCATCAGCCCTTGATAAGTGGGCATACTGAGATATCATGGGGAAGAAAAACAGGTAAAAGCCCAAATCATGGTTCAAAGAAAATTGCATTAATCTCTTAATTATTAGAGGAAAGATTAATTGGTCAATCCTCAGCAGGTAGTTGATTCTAGAACAATCATGAAGAGTCTGTTGATTACTGCTGTTTGCCAGCCATGTGGTCCAACACTTTTGGGCTGAACCATATTTGCAACTTATGAGGGTAGAGAAACAGAAGGAGGAAATAGGTAAAAGGAAAGAAGAGAGAAATTATAATAAGCACTAATGAGATACTGTCTAATCATTGATGTGCCTTAACATAATATGTTTGCATTCTTTAAGCACTCTGTAGTTAGAATTTACCCTGTATAAGGATAAAATATATTATTGATTTATAGGATTAAGTTCTGAGCTTCTGAATTTCTAGGTGATTGCATGTGTATATATTCTTACTTTCTGTATGTAGTCTCCAGTTGAAGTAACTCATCTTAGAATTCCTTTTTTTTGTATACCATATATGCTATAATAATATATAAAATATAGTTATAAACAGTATGTAATATGTAAGACTTCTGCTAGCGAGAAATAAAGTTTTACATGTCTTTTATTAAAAATTTTAATGGGTTTGGTAAGTTATTAAAACATACATCAAAGAAAACATTGATTGACCTAATCAACAAATATTTATCATCTTTCACCTCTATTGCTAGAATGGGTTTGATATGGTTGGGCTGTGTCCCCACCAATATATCATCTTGAATTGTAGCTCCCATAATTCCCACGTGTCATGAGAGAGGCCTGGTGGGAGTTATTGAATCATACAGGCGGGTCTTTCCTATAATGTCCTCACGTTAGTGAGTAAGTCTCACAAGCTCTGATGATTTCGTAAAGTGGAGTTACCCTACATAACGCTGTCTTGCCTGCTGCCATGCAGGACATGACTTTGCTCTTCATTTGCCTCCAGCCATGATTGTGAGGCCTCCCCAGTCATGTGGAACTGTGAGTCCATTAACCCTCTTTCCTTTATAAATTACCCAGTCTCAGGTGTGTCTTTATTACTAGCATGAGAACAGATGAATACAGTATATTGGTACCAGTAAAGTGGGGTGCTGCTGTAAAGATACCCAAAAATGTGGAAGCAACTTTGAAACTCGGTAACAGGCAGAGGTTAGAAGAGTTTGGAAGGCTCAGAAGAATACAGGAAGATGTGGGAAAGTTTGGAACTTTCTAGAGGCTTGTTGAATGGCTTTGATCAAAATGCTAATAGTAATATAAACAATAAAGTCCAGGTGAGGTGGTCTCAGATGGAGATGAGGAACTTGTTGAGAACTGGAGCAAAGGTGACTCTTGCTTTGTTTTAGCAAATAGACTGGCAGCATTTTGCCCCTGCCCTAGAGATTTGTGGAAGTTCGAACTTGAGAGAGATGATATGATTTAGGACATCTGGTAGAAGAAATTTCTAAGCACCAAACCATTCAAAACACGATGTGGGTGCTGTTAAAGAAATCAGTTGTATGTATTCACAAAGATATGGTTTGGGATTTGAACATATGTTTAAAAAGGAAGTAGAGTAAAAAACTTCAGAAAATTTTCAGCCTGACAATGAGATAGGAAATAAAAACCCATTTATTGAGAAGAAATTCAAGCTGGCTGCAGAAATTTGCATAAGTGACTAGGAGCCAAAGGTTAATTGCCAAGACAATGGGGAAAATGTTTTCAGGGCATGTCAGAGGTCTTCATGGCAGCCTTTCCCATCACAAGCCAGGAGGCCTAGGAGGAAAAAATGATTTCATATACTGGGCCCAAGACCTTGATGCTTTGTGCAGTCTCAGGAATTGATGCCCAGCATCCAGCCTTGGCTAAAAGAGGCCAATATAGAGCTCAGATCAAGGCTTCAGAAGGTGAAAGCTCCAAGCCTTGGCAGTTTACAAGTGGGCTTGGGCTTGTGGGTGCATAGAAGTCAAGAATTGAGGTTTGGGAACCTCCACCTAGATTTCAGAGGGTGTGTGGAAACACCTGGATGTCCAGGCAAAGGTATGCTGCAGGGGCAGAGCCCTTATGGAGAACTTTTGCTAGGGTGTTGTAGAATTGAAATATGGGGTAGCAGCACCCACACAGAGTCCCCACTGGGGCACTGCCTAGTGGAACTGTAAGTAGAGAACCAGCATCCTGCAGACCCCAGAATGATTGATTCACCAACGGCTTGCACTGTGCACCTGGAAAAGCTGTGGACACTCAATGCCAACCTGTGAAAGCAGCCAGTACAGTGGCTTTACCCCGCAAAGGTTAAAGTCTATGAAGTCAAAGAAGGTTTGGAGCTTTAAGATTTGACTGACCCACTGGATTTTGAACTTGCATGGGCCTGTAGCTCCTTTGTTTTGGACAATTTATTCCATTTGAAAAGGGTGTTTTTACCCAATGCCTGTACCCCAATTGTTTCTAGGAAGTAACTAACTTGCTTTTGATTTTAGAGGCTCATAAGCAGAAGAGACTTGACTTGTCTCAGATGGGACTTTGGACTGTGGACTTTTGAGTTAATGCTGAAATGAGTGAAGACTTTGGGGGTCTGTTGGAAAGGCATGATTGGTTTTGAAATGTGAGGACATAAGATTTGGGAGGGGCCGGGGGCAGAATGATATGATATGGCTGCATCCCCATCCAAATCTCATCTTGAATTGTAGCTACCATAATTCCCGCATGTCAAGGGAGGAACCTGGTGGGAGGTAATTGAATCATGTGAGTGGATCTTTCCAGATAGTGAATAAGTCTCAATAGATATGATGGTTTTATGAAGGGGAGTTCCTCTACACAAGCTCTCTTGCCTGCAACCATGTAAGATGTGACATTGCTCCTCATTCACCTTTGGCCATAATTGTGAGACCTCCCCAGCCATATGGAGCTGTGAGTCAATTAAACATCTTTTTTTTTTTATTAATTATGCAGTCTCAGGTAGGTCTTTATTAGCAGCATGAGAATAGACATACAGTGTTACAAGTCAGATTCATGAAGATAAATAAGAGACATATAGCTTCAGTCTTTAGTTAAATTCTACTGGAAGAGATGGCAACAATAACAAACCATATAAATAGACACATGCAGTAATTACAAATTATAATAAGTAAATTATAGGAAATATATTGGAAAAGAATTTGAGAAAAATGTAGGATTTATTTTGGATAAAGTGATTAGGGAAATCCTGTCTGCGAAGATACTATGGAAGCTGAGAACAAAAGGATGAGATGGAGCCATAATGATCAGGGAAAGGTAAACATAATATGCAAAAGCTCTGGGTTGTTAATGGGCTTTCTATCTTTAAACCTTAAAAAACAATACCAATGAATTTGGAACAAAGAAAAAGGTGCAATTTTTTTTTCTTATATCAAGTTAGAGAGTCAAAGACTACATTCTATAAGGCGTTGTAAGCCTAAGTAAAAGTTTTATAATTTACTATAAGTAGAATAAGTAGATATTTAAGGATTTAAAGCAGGGATTGATTTGATCTGTTCTATTTTTTTAAGAAAATAATTCCAGCTCTATGTTAAAAATGCATTAAAGGATGCGTAAAATACAATTAAAGATTAGTTAGAAAGTTATTACTTTATTTCAGGGGGTCATATTGACTTTTGATTCTGTGAAATGGGAATGAGCAGTTGTAAAGTTGAAATTGTTTTTAAAGGGAGACTCTACTTAAACTACCCAAATAGTTGGATGTGCAGAATGAGAGCCAAGGACCCCTAGGTTTGCAGCCTAAAGCATTGAGATGATAGTAAAGTCATTCACTGAGATGAGGAAGGCTTGGGGATAAATACAAATGTCATTATCAATATGCATTTTGTGCCGTGTGGGATTACTTAAAGAATTAGGAGTCTCAATTTGGATGTACATTTTGACTTTTATCAGATTCTGGAGAGATATCAGGTTAACAACTGAAGGTGAATATTTGGCATTCAGATAATCCTTGGCTAGGCACAAATAGTTTAGAATAGTCACATTCAGGATGATATTATGAGCATGGATGAGTTCACCTACAAGGACAGTGGACAAAGCGAATACATAAGAAATTTTCTATTTTGTTTTGTTTTAAAGCCAGTCACTACATAAAGACAAAGTGCAATGTTTTATCCCAGTTTGCCACGTACAACTACTATTTATTTATTAAAAGAATCTCTTCATACTTTCTCATGAATACACAAGCTTTGATGCTTCCTAAAACCCTTATCATTCCATTCTGATTTAGTGTAGAGTTTAAGGGAACAAATACTACATACAAAATATGTATCCAAAGTGTTAGCCCAGACATTCTTCCATTAATAACTTTTAGTATATGTACACACATGCTGAAATGCATCTTTTGTCCATATATAACTGAAAATCTTTCAAAAACAAAATTAAAATGAATCCCGTATAATAATAATGAACTAATTTTGTGTGTTTATTAATTTATCTAAAGTAAAAACATTGATAACAAATTATGCATTAGTTGAGAATTAATTTAGATATTATAAATTTATTTTTCACTTAAATATTTTAAAATATCTTTTTAGGTATTTAATGTTCATAATGGTCTTTAATTCTTTAATATTCCTGTTAAAAGGTATTTTTTATTTAAGAATGAATTATTTCTGTTAGTCATTATGTCTATTAATATCCAAAATAAAAAATGTCTTATAGCAATTTTTTTCATTTTAACATAAAGGTGTGGATCTTGTTTATAATCTGCTGATCATGAGATTTATATAGAAAACAATTTAAACAGAATGATTTCAAATATCAGAATCAGTATCTCCTACCAACATTAAGTGTTTCTCACAAATTTTTAGTAAAATATATGAGGTTGAACCTTAACAAATGCAGATTTACACTACAGGACTAATCTATAGGATTAATGGAGCCATCTCATTTCCAAGCTAGATGACCATCTAGGTTTGTGAAATTTTTTAATTAAAATATCTATATCCCAGTTAAAATATATTTCTAAATTTTTTGATAAGAAAATTTTCTCACATTGATCAATAAGACAGGCTTAGGACAAATACAGATGTTTAATATATAAATTACATAAAAGATATTGAGTAGGGAAGTTTTTGAAGGGCTCCATTTTCAAACTCTCACTTTACTAAAATTATAGATGACTATTTTAGGAAGTTATGTAAAACCACACTTATAAAAAGGTGTGTGTGTTTGAGCACACATGTGTATATATACATATACACACACTTTTAATTTATAAATTCATTGAACATTAGATAAAATCTCCCTGGTACTTTTTCTGATATGGTTTGGCTCTATGGCCCTCCCAAAATCTCATCTTGAATTGTAATCCGAATTGTAATCCCCATGTGTCATGGAAGGGACATAGTGGGAGGTCATTTAATCATGGTGTTGGTTACTCTCATGCTGAATATACTGTTCTCATAATATTGAGTGATTTCTCATGAGACCTGATGGTTTTATAAGGGGTTTCCCCCTTGCTTGGCTTTCATACTTCTCCTTCCTGCTCCCCTGTGAAGAAAGACATGTTTGCTTCCCTTTCTGCCGTGATTGTAAGTTTCCTGAGGCTTCCTCAGCCATGCTGAACTGTGAGTCAATTAAACCTCTTTTTTTAGTAAATTACCCAGTCTCGGGTATGTCTTTAAGAGCACTGTGAAAACAAACTAATACACTTTCCTTCCTAGAGTCTTACATTTTTACAAATAATGTTCTTTTTCTGTAATTTGCCATATGTGCAGAATGACTCTTATTAAAAAAAAAAAAAAAAAAAAATTGGTAAGTACCTCTTTTATTCTTTTCTCCACAACATTCTACTTATTTAAATTGAAAAGTGTAAAACTTGAAAACTGTGAAACAATGTATGAATATCTGGTATCTTCACATTTGGCCTGAAATAAAACTATTTCCACCTAATTGCAGTCATAACCCACCTCCTTTAAATGTGCCCCATACATCACCTATACTGCTGATTGTTCTCTAGGCGGTAACACACAGGATCACTAAATTCTCTCTCACTAAAAATTTAGATGCCTAGTGTAATCTCAGAAAAAGTCACAAAACAAATAGTAGGCCATTCAGCTGTCACCTTGACTTCTATGCTATTCTCTAGTAGAATAATTTTCTATTATTTGGCACAAGCATCTTACTCCTTAGAAATAAAACTTTCCTTGAGATGTAAGCATATGATCCCTCTTGAATTCAGTAAGAGTTAAGATTGTGTGTTGAAGGGCATAACTTAAGTGGTGAGTGCCTCGTAAGTTTGCCAAAAGCTATTAGTCTTCTCTGTGTCTCTGCTGCATTTCTATTTTCTAACATCTTTTCTTATGAAATATTTCAAGTGAAAAAATATGCAATGTAACAGAAACAATGTACATAGCACCCATCTCTGTAAAACTTTAATATTTTACATTTTTAGACTTCTTTATGTTTTATAGAAATAATAGATGACAAAATCAGTTGAAGCTTTCTTTGCACTCTTTCCAATACCATAGCTGATAATTTTTACCAAGTAAACTCTATTGGGAATTAACATTTAAAATTTCCAATCCTTCGCTTATATTTATATTACTATGTATATGTACATGCACACAATATATAAAATTGCAGTGTATATTAAATGTTTAATAATGTTAAAATATATTATCATCTCTCTTTCCTCATTTAATTTTATATTATAGTGTTTTCTTTGAAACATGCATATTTGGTTTATCAATTTTAAACATTGTATATACTCAATTATATTAATATATAACTCATATATATGTATCTAACTAATGTTCTGTTTATAAATATTTAAATTGTTTACAATTATTGTCATTTCAATACTTCATGTTGTACACATTTATATGATTTTCTTTACCAATGACCTCCTAAATTTGGTCATAACATATAATTTAAAAACTCATACTATTTATGATCTTTCCACCTCTATCATGTTCAAACATACTCATATGCAAAAACTGAAAGAAAATATTGATGAAATGAAAGTATATTTATTTCTTGTGTTATATCTTGACATATTATTTTGTATTTTATTTCATTCAATCTGATTACCTAATATGCTTGTCAATATCACTAATTTTATTTTATAATGCATTAATGGAGTAATAATTCACAGTTTGTAAAGTATTCATCTAAGAATAAACCTAGACAAGGCTCCCAGTTCTTGAACTGTACTTGGAAATAAAATAAATATATTTACAAATTCTTCCATTGTAAGGTAAAAAATATTGTTACCAACAGTAACCCAGTTATTGTCACAGAAAAAAAGAGACAGAGAGAGGCTGGGCATAGTGGCTCACATCTGTAATCCCAGCACTTTTGGAGGCTGAGGCGTGAAGATCACTTGAAGCCAGTTCGAGACCAGGCTGTCCAACATGGAGAAATCCTGTCTCTACCAAAAATGCAAAAAATTAGCCGGGCTTCGTGGTGCAAACCTGTAATCCCATTTACTCAGGAAGCTGAGGCAGGAGAATAGCTTGAACCTAGGAGGCGGAGGTTGCAGTGAGCTGAGATTGCACCACTGCACTCCAGCATGGGTGACAGAGTGAGACTCTGTCTCTAAAAAAACCATAACAATAAAGATAACGGATCTATTTAATGCTCAGCCCCTTATCAACTTGAAGTAAAAGTTTTTTTCCCTACCTTTTTCCTACCTTCAATAAGTTTTACCAAAATTGTCCTAACAGATTGTGAACAGCACTCCTTTTTCCCCCTTATCTTCAAGAATACCCTTTATCTAAACCTGGAGACCTACCTATTCTATTATAAAATCTATCCTCTTTCAAATGCTCTCCACCCACCAGCACTTTCTTTATATTCAAACTAAGAGAAAGGCATTTTGTTCTTGATTTCTTTTCTGAGTGTCACACTCAATCAGAATTTTAAATTGTCTAGCTGTCATTTATTTTGCTAAATAATATTAATGCAGGCATTTCCATTGTTCTACAATAACTCTAAGAACATATTGCTTAGAACAGTAACATTGTTATTACATTAGTAGCTTTGCACTTGAAACGGAACACATTGTAACATTTGGCTTTGTCACAAGTCAATACAACATAGAACTCTAGTCACATTTTCTCTCCATGAACTTAAATCTCTGCTGATTACAGACAAGAAGCATAATAGCCTGCATTCTGACAAATATGTAATATGTTAAGGCTCCATATATCAATGCTATGCAGAATTACTCTGATTAATTTATATTCACTTCTAGTAAATAGTAATTCCCAGTCCCATAAACAGGGATTTACATGTTCAGTAGACCAATAGAAAGGTATTGTCAACATGCTGATCTCATAGCTCTGCAATTTGTGGGGTTTCTAAGACAATTATTTTAGCATGTCTATCATATTGCTATTATGTTTCTGGAGAGCAAGTGGCACATTGTAAAAAGCTATATACCATACAGAGATATTTTAGTTAGAATAAAGCAATGTATCATTTTTTTCTTAAATTTCTCAGCCCTTGCTTATTTTAATCTAAAACAATTTGAATAAGCATAAAGCATTAGTTTCCCAGTTATACTGCCCTTAAAATGTAGCGTATTTCTTACCTGAAGGTATAAACTTTAGTGACATCCTAACCATTTTCACTGCAACCAATAGTTTTGCTATAAACTGAGGATTAAATAGTAAGTGGAGAACAAATATCAGAAGCAGATGAATTCCTAAAAACAAATGATCTCTATTTGAATGCAAATATCGCTATTAATAAAGAAGGAGAGAGAAAAACATTTTTTAAAATATATAATATATAAAAATAAATTGTTTCTGAGCAGTTTGTTTTCTAATGGCTCTTCAATGAGCTATTTTTTCATATGTTGGTAACTAACTATTACATATATTTTGTATGTATTTTTAATATCCATAAACTATGGATTTCATCTATATTTCTTGTCCGTGTATTTGAAAATAATTTGCAGAAACGTGTTTAAACTGCTTGGTTTCGTGCTAAGTGGGAAACAATGGATTGAAGACTTAATCTACTCTGCCAGCTAGAAGCTAAATTAATGGTCCTTAATATAATGCAATGAAGATGAGGTTTTCAAAGCCTCTATCTGGCCTTCTTTACATGTGTAAAGATACCAAGGTTTGCAATGACAGCAATCCCGGGCAGCAATACAGCTGGGCCTTATGTATTGCCTGTTATTTATATGCCTATTTATTTACATTTTCCAGATACTATATCTTGAATGTAGTATCGACTTTGTGTTTCAAAGCACAAAAAAAGGTGGGATTCATCACTCTTTCAACTGCATATATTATGCAGGAGATGAAGAAGGAAATCACAAATTTAGATGCTAATATTTTGGTCACCTTAGTAGTAAAGAGCTTTACAGTTTCTACCATATTCCTGCTGGCTTCAAAATTCTTCATAAACGAAAGCGAAACTACCTCTCTGTTTCCATGATCTGAGTCTTGTCCTTGTCTAGTCTGTGCCCTTGCATGCACTACTCGTTCTTCTTTAATTACTTTCCCGCCTTGTCATACCGGCAAATCCTGCTGATTTTCAAACATAAGCACTTACCACATAATCTCATCAGAGGCTTCTCTCTCTTCAGAGGCACAAGTATTTCTACAGATTCAATGATCAGTGAGTCAGCCATACCTTTATTAGATTTACATTTTTATTTTATATGCATCTATATTTTTACCACATAGGGTTTTAAATTCTTGAAGTGCTTCTTCTCCTTTTTTTATTTTTTATTTTTTGTTCTCAATCTCCTTTGCTTATTAATCTTTCCACATTAGGTTGTGATAAACATCACAGTCGTTTCCTCAGAATACTTTCCTGGGACCTAGTTGTTGACATGACATATACTCGTTTCCCAGGTGACTTGATGCATCCATATATTTCTCACATTTACATCATTAGGTTCAAACACTTTAGAAGCAACCTATTTTCTCCATGTTTCAATAATACTTCAAATTCAACAAGTCTTAAAACTAAAAGCACTTTAGTTCTCTGCCCCGAACCTAGCATTTCTCCAGGTTTTCTGTTCAAGGGAATGATACCAGCTTGTTGTGCAAGCCAGAAATCTGAATGCATTCTTTGACATCTACCACTCTTTTCTACTCTCTCCTTATATGGAAAGTAGTATGAATTTATTCCCCAATCATCTTTGGGGAATAATCCGGACACCTCTTGCTGTTTCTATTGCCACAACCATAGTTCAATTTATTGTCATCTCCTAACTGGACCACTGTGATTGTTTCCAAATACTCACTCAGATGCTCTTACATTATGTAGTATCTACTTCACATACTGCAGCTGGAGTAAAATGTCACATTGCAAATCTGATATGAGAAAATTACATCTGGGAGCATTTTAATTTACTTTAATAGAATTCTTTGTTATGCAAATGTCCCTTCAATGGCCAAATCGTCTTTCTAAGGGGATATCATCAAGAGGGAAAAGAGCTTTAATTTATTGAAATAAAGAAATAAAGCAATTATTCAAGTAAATAATTCTCTATGAAGTGTTTATGCATACATCTCATGTAAAATATACATGACTCTTTCACGTGCACATTTGAGAGAGATCTTTATATTTCTAACACCCACAAATGCTCTGAGAGCCTTCATTTCTTATCCTGTAAATAAGCGGGATGTTTTCTTTGTACAACAAAAAAATTCAAAACAAAATTAAAAGCACTGTAGCACATCAATATCATTAATACTTAAAATGCCATTTACATTGGTAAGCAACCTGAATAATTAAAAAATGCAAATTTAGCCTACTTAGAAGTAATAACTTTATATGTAAATCTTATGAGCTGAATTTCATTACTTATTCATAATATACTAACAATTAAAAAAACAAAGTACTGTAACAAAAATGTAAAAGTCAATATGTAATCAAGTGGCCCTAGGGCAATTTAAGTGGAGTGACATACTTTCTTCTTCTCTATTAGGAAAAAGAATTTTATCTGGGAAATATTCATTGCATCCCACTAAAAGAAATTGTCTTCAAAATAAAATAAATTTACAGAGTAATTTTCTTAACTTCCTACTCACTCATGCTCAACTTAGTTTTTGGGTATGCTGTAACCACAAAAATATAAAAATTTCAGAAAATTTACCATTGACACAGCTGATACTCTTTCACTTATTTTTAACTTCATTAAAAATTTAATCTATCATTTTAGTCTATTAGCTGAATACCATATTACAAAACTGATGCCAACTAAGGAACATCAAATGTATTCCCTTATATTTTTAAACCAATTACAGTTGGTTATTAAATTTAAAAAATAATAGTAAAGAAAATGCCTAGTGAATTGAAAACCTCATTAGTCTAAAACAGGTATGTGTTCATATTTAGTTCAATTTGAAAACTGTACTTGATTTAAAGCATTTCCTAGCAATTCTGCCAAGTTACACAAGACTTTCTATTATTTCTATGTTTTCTAGGCTATTTTGTTAGTATCCATCATATTGAAAATGTAACATCATTATCCTTGATTTCTATTTCCGTTTGTCTTCTCCTTATCATTTACCACTATTTTTCTGTCAATAAAATGTCTTTAAGATTTCCTTATGTATACATTTCTTCAGCCACAAACTTGATCAAAATCTTGAAAATAAAAATGAAAACTTTAGAAGATTATAATCAATGCCTCATTGAAGAGGCTACCTCGGTTTTTCAATCTCCCCTAGTTAATAAATGTAAACACTGGGTCTAGAATACAGGTCACTCATGTTCTTGACCAATGCAAATAAAATCATGCAGAAACCCCACGCTTTAAGAGAACAATGTTTTTATTACTGTTCCCCTAACATTGTGCCCAGTGTGAATACATTAACCCACTGTTGTCTTAGCTATTGCTAGAAGAAATTTCATCACATCACCCCAGCCAGTGTCTGACTTTTGAAATCTGGTAGGATCCGATTTCTTACCAAGTTGTTTTTCTCATGTCTAGAATATTACACATGGCATAATTTTCAATATTTGGTCAGAATAAGATAACAAATTTACAGTGATGAAAAGATATATTTTACACTCAGTCAAGCATACCTTTGATATAAATAAGTCATACTGTGCTTAAACAATGCAATGTGTTAGCTATTATTTTTAATCTTTTATGTCATATTGAATGAACTATAGTGCAAAGAATCATGAAAGATAGCATTACATAATGCATTCTCTGTTGTCGCAGATGATTACTTCTTTTATAATCTTGGAAATTGTTTTTATGGATTATCAGGAGTAAAATTTATCCAGTATCTACCCCTATTTTAATAAGTATAAAGGCTATGATATATAATAATTTTTTCTTCAGTGACTTCGTTGATGAACTACTGATACCCAAAGCATAGACATCTCACAAAATATTTCGCTTTCCAAAAAAATTGAAAAAAATCATAGCATCAAATTTAATTTATATTATTTTCTAAGACAGACAGAGCAAGTGTATACAAATATAAAACTCATCAGTGATTGCTTAAGTTGGAGGCTGATTACCTCAAAGGAAATATCTTTTGTGATTAAAATAGTCTATGTAGTATTTCAATGGTTGTTATAAGACTGCATATGTTTTCAAAAGTTATCAAACTGTACACTTTAATGTATGTATTTTAATGAATTTAAATCATGTACCTCAAAAATATCATTGTATAAAAAGGGATTTTAATGTTTAATATACTTTTGGCAGACAGACTGTAGTTAAATGAATAATAATTGCCTAACAGTGGTGCAGATCCTTACTGAAATAAGCTTATATGACTGCAAGGAACTTGAGCAAATACAAGGTACTAAAAATAACAAATACTATAGAAGACAAGGATGTGCTATAGAACTAGGATATCACTGGAGAGCTTAACAAAGAAGTTTCTAGAAGTATATGTTTCTCCCCTACTTCTTTCTCTTTCCTCAGACTTTCCTAAAGAAGAAAAAATGTCTCAACCGATGAGTTCACCAGATATTAAAAATAAACTTGTCAACGAAAGTACTGGGGGCTAGAGACAACAGAGTGAAGACATCAATTGTTTTAAGTAAAATTGATATCTAAACTGGAGTTTTATACCCAGATATACTATATGTAAAACATGAAGATAGAATACAGCTACTTTCAGACATTAAATAAAAAGTTACTTACTGATTCACTCCATAAACATGGAGGAATGACCAAGAAAAGAGGGAGGTATTGTTTCCCAGAAACCGAGTAATAAACACACAAAATATAAAATCTTAGTACTTCCGATGATTACAAAAGGAAGCCTGAGAATGACAACTTTGGAAATCTGTCAAGTTGTCACAGAAAAATTAGAAATGAGTACATATATATCTAAGAAAACCAATGAGACATTTACTAACATTTCTACGTATGATTTTGTGTTTTGTTTAAAAGGTTACTGTACTCTGTATTTTATCTTTTTAGGTGATAAGAAACATCAGAAACAGTTGAGGGGCCAGGAAGTGAATCCTCTAGGAATCTTGGATTAGAAAGCACTCTGTAGATTGACTTTTTAAAGGTTACTTCTAGAGTTACCTGCCTCATTAACAACTTTAATTTTTATTATTTTTGTTTATTTATTTTTGTCCAGAAGTCTATCTTTGATTTTACGAACTGACATGTTTTCTTTTTCTGTCATGAGTGCACGATGATCTCTCTATTCCTTCAAGAAGCCTATGACACTTTTTCATCATGACACCTAAAGGTTTATTTTTTGCATGTGTAAGGAGGTCAGACATCATTTTGATTTCTCTTGTTCATCATTCTCCCTGAATATGGTCGCAAGACAGAGGTTGTGCCAGGCATGCAGGACTGTGTCCTTAGTCACTGTGTTCCAAGCATTGGTAAAAAGAAAGACAGCATTTTTTATATTAGAATTCTTCCGAAAACTTCTACACTCACGGCGCTGTTCATTGCTGGTAGCATGCTGTTCAAGAAAGTGTTTTTCTATTTACCCTTCATTGATCTAAGAATTCCTTGGTCACATGTCTGATTTAATGAAGTCACTGTTTAGGGGAAGTATGTGGCATAAACATTATTTTAATAAAAATGTCAGTTGGAGAATAAGCAAAGAGTTTGAAGAAATAACACAATCTTGCATTCTTCATTCAGTCTAGCTTCCCTGCAGTGAGTACCAGTCACTGGTACAGAATGTTTGTGACACGAATTCAAAAAGATATACCTCATGATTTATGCCTTATTGTTAGCATAATAATAGACTAGTAAGAAATTCACTCGTTGAAAGCAGAAGACACAGCTTTTGCCTATAACAGTAAGTAAAGTTTATACTTACGAGTGTTGCTGCATTAGCATCTTCCAGCAGAGTTATTCTGTCCTCGTCATACTTAATTCCCATAAGGCGTGTCTCATCAAATGTATTCAGTGTCTTTCTGGAGAAATAATACCCAAATAATGATGTTTCATTAGTATTATAGACTTGTTCTCGCATCATCAAATTTTCATCACTGATGACCTTGGCAAACGAATCGATTAATTTCTCTGCTTATCTGTGATCAGCAGATGCTTTATCACCACAAAGTTTAAAAAGTTTAATCCCATGTCTTTTCTTAAGTTTTTACAGTCAGCCTATTGAACATTCAGAAGTTTTTTTGATTTTTAGTTTATTATAACAAATCTTTGTTTCGTGATCAGCATACCGTTAACTGATGTGTGTTCACATGCCAGTAAATCCACTCTTTCAATACACAATTGAGATCTTCATTTTTAGATTTATACAGTGTTTCTCTATTTCCCATTGACTTCCATCATAGACTCTTATACTTCTATTTCTTTTTGTCATATATGGTGGTAATTCCAACAATACAGTTTTATGTAAGATATTTCAGACTTACACTGCTGCCCAGTTTCTCCAACAGCTGTAGGCCTTTTCAATATTTTTAACCATGTATTTACACCACTGAACAGATAATAAGAAAAATCACAGTAAATAATGCATGTAGGTCTTGGACCCATGTGGGATATTGTAGGGAACCCGTATATGTAGATTCATCTGGCCCGTCATGTACAATTTTCTAATCTTGTTTGGTGTGCTAGTGCAGGGAATTATAGGCAAAGAATAAAAAGTGATATTGCAGCTGAAAGAGGATGGTAGGGTCTTTTATTTCTCCTTAAGGACACTGAATATACTATGTGTTTTTGTGCCTGCATTTGGACTGTAACCTGTCACATGAGGTCAGGTGTAAAATTTTTAATTTATAGTGTTATGTTGACACTCAAAAAGTTTTAGATTATGGAGCATACTGGATTTCAGATTTTTGAACCAGGGATGCTCAAACTGAATGCAGACTACTCTTCAAATTATTTTAGCTACAAAGGAAACTGTTGAGTCACAAAAAAACAATTTAGGATTACATAAAGGGTTTTATAAGATGTGAGAGATTACAGAAGATTCTTAGGATCAAAAGAAAGAGAATAATATATGTAAAAAGAAACAATCCATTTGTGTTCAGGACCTCTCAATTATATGTAACTTCACTTAGACTCTCCTAAATTTACTAGGGTAGCCTACCATGTATCTTTATTCCACACTGTTAAATGTTATGCCTGGTTGGTTTAGACATTAAATTATTTGAGAGTGGAGACTGCATCTTGTTGATTGCTTAATCTCTAGCACTTGATACATGCTGCACACATCTAAGACTCAAGATCCATTTGTTGAAAAAGGAATAAACGACCCAAAGCTTTGTTAACTCTGATAAATATGGATAACCAGCTTTAATACTGAGATAGTATACTAGGAAAATTTACTTTTGAAAATTTTTGTAGTGTTCATGAATGCGAAATTACCTTTTAAGAATCAAAAAAATAGAAAATAAAAATCTAGTTATTTTATCATAAACTATAATACAAGAACATACAATTATTTTTTATTTACATTTCCTTGAGTATTTTCATTTATATAATAGCAATTAGTCTGCCTGTGACTGAAATGAAAACAATGGGGAGACAGTAGTCTGTTTTTATTAATTAGAAGTGTTTCTGATTAAACTATATCACAATTTGAGGTTTCAAATGTCAACCAATCAAGTAACAATTTATGCTTAGATATATAAAAAGTATACTATGGCACAATTTATTGCTGTGAAAAATTAAACATACTGTTCTGTGTATTAAATAATAACAGCCACAATATAATTTTATAAATACCTCTGTATTTTTGTGGTAAGTTTACTTAAATCAATATCTACCCTTTTATGTTTATGTGTACCACACAATATTGTTTACTATAGGCACAATGTTGTATAGCATTACTTATTCACCTTTCGTTATCAAAACTTCATAGTCTTTGATTAACAAGTTCTCATTTTCCCCTCATCTTTCTGCCCTTGGTAATCATCATCCTGCTTTCTGATGTTATGAGCTTAACTATTTTAGTTTCCCCATATACGTGGAATTATGCAGTATTTCTTCCTGTGCCTGAGTTATTTCATGTAGCATAATATTATTGATTCATATTATCACATAATGCATGATTAGTTCTTTGTCAAGGCTGAATAATATTGCATGGTATGTATATACAACATGTTCTTTATCCATCCATCTCTGATAGACATCTAGGTTGTTTCCATGTCTTGGCTATCGTGCATAATGATGCAATATACATGTAAACACTGCTGATATCTCTTCAAAATCTTGATTTCAGTCATTTTGGATAAATACTCAGAAGTGGGATTGATGGATCATTTTTGTGGTGCTTTTATTTTATTTTATTTTATTTTTTTAAGTGGTGAGGTCTGTCACCCAGGCTGGAGTGGGATTATGATAGCCCACTGTAGCCTTGAACTCCTGCAGCCTTGAACTCCTGGGCTGAAGAAATCCCCTTGCCTCCACAAGCACGTGCCACCATACCTGGCTATTTTTTTTTTTTTTTTTTCTAATAGAGAGACTGGGACTTGATTTGCTGCCCAGACTAGTCTTGAACTCCTGGCTTCCAGTGACCCTCCAGACTTGGCCTACCAAAATGCTGAGATTACGAGTGTGAGACACCATGCCTAGCCTGGTAGTTCTATTTTTAATGATTTGAGGAACCTCCATACTATTTTTCAAAGCGGCTGCATCATTTTGCATTCTCATTAAGAGTGAACAAGTGTTCCAACTTATATACATCCTTGATGTAATACTTGTTTTGTTTTTAAAGTTTGATATTAACTATCCTTACAGATATGAGGTGATATCTCATTGTGTATTTGGTTTCTGTTTCCTTGAAGATTGTTGACATAAAGCATTTTTGAATATAACTGTTAGCCATTTGCATGTCTTCTTTGGAAAAATGTGTATTTAGTTCTTTCATCAATTCTTTAGTAGGATTGTTAAGTTGGTTTTTTTTTTGTTGTTTTTTTTTTGTTTGTTTGTTTTTGCTGTTACATTGTAGCAATTTATTATATATATTTGAAATTAAGTCCTTATATGACATATGACTTGCAAATATTTTCTCCCATTTTGTAGGCTTGTTTTTCACTTTGTTTGTTGTTTAGTATGCAGAAGCTTTTAAGTTTGATCTAGACACATTGGCCTATTTTTGCTTTCATTGCCTGTGCTTTCGATGTTAGATTCATGAATCTATTGCCATAAAAATCAATGCCACAAAGATCAACACCTATATTTTTCTAAGAGTTTTACAATTTCACATCTTACATTATAGTTTTTAATGCATTTTAAGTTGTTTTTGTGCATGGTATAAGATAAAGATCTGATTTCATTCTTTGGCATGTGGATATCCAGTTTCTCCAATACCAGTTGTTACAGAAATAATCGTTTCCCCATTGTGTATTCTTAGAATCTGCCTTAAAGTTAATCCATATATGTGTGGATTTATTTTCTGGGCTCTTTATTATGTTCTTTTGGTCTACTGTCTTTATCCCAGTAATATACTGGTTAAGTACAGTAGCTTTTTAATATATTTAAAATCTGAAAGTTGATGCCTCCAGCTTTGTCCTCAGTTCTCAAGATTGTTTTGGCCCTTCAGTGTCTTTTGTGATTGCAAATGAATTTTAGAATCATTTTTTTTAATTTTTATAAAAATGTCATTAGGATTTTTATGGTAATTGCATTGAATCTGTAGATACAATATTAATTTTTCCAATCTATGAACACAGGATTTATTTTCATTTGTTTGTGTCTTCAAATTCTTTCATCAATGTTTTATAGTCTCTAGTATCTCACCTCTTTAGTGAGATTTATTCCTAAATATTTTATTCTTTCAATGCGTTTGTGAATGGGATTGCTTTCTTAATTTTATTTTCAGATAGCTCACTATTAGTATATAGAAACACAAATAATTTTTGTATGTTGATTTTGTATCTTACTTGTTTGCTGAATTCATTTATTAATTGTAGGAGCTTTAAATAACAATTTTAGGATTTTCTATGTATGTAAGGTAATGTCATCTGCACACGGGAGTAATTTACTTCTTTTTTTTCTGATATTTATGCCATGTTTGCTTGTCTAATTGCTCCAAGTGAGACTTCCATTGCTACATTGAATAAATGTGAGACAGCGGGCATCCTTGCCTTGTTTTTGATCATAGAGGGAAAGCATTTGGATTATCACCATTGAATACAATGTTATTTGTGGCCTTTTCATATTTGGATTTTATTGTATTGATGAACATTCCTTCTAAACCTAGTTTATGGAGAATTTTAATCATGAAAACTTGTAATATTTGTCAAATATTTTTTGGCATCTATTGAGATGATCATGTAAATTTTATCTTTCATTCTGTTAATGCTTTATATGATATTACTTGATTTGTATTTGCTTAACTATCTTTCAAACCCAGGGTTAAATCTTACTTGTCCATGATATTTAATGCTTTTAATTTTCTGGTGAATTCAGTTTGCTAGTATTTTGTTGAGCGTTTTTGAATTTATATTCATGACGAATATTGATCTAGCATTTTCTTTTTTTGTGGTATCTGTCTGGTTTTGATATCATGATATTGCTGAACTAAGAAAATGAGTTTGAATGCGTTTCATTCTCTTCAATTCTTTGGAAGAGATTTAGAAGAATTGGTGTTAATTTTTTTTTTTAAATGTTTCACACAATTCACCAATTAAGCTATTTGGTCCTGGAGTTTTCTTTGCTGGAAGGATGTATTTGGTTACTGATTTTATCTCCCCACTGATTATAGATTTACTTATATTTTCTATTTCGTTTTGACTCAGGTAGATTTATGTTTCTAGGGATTTTTCTATTTTTCTTGGTTATCCAATTTATTGTCATATGAGTGCTCATAGTTGTCTCCTGTGATTCTTTTATATTTTGGTGGCATCAATTGTAATATATGTCCTTTATTTTCTGATTTGGAGTCTTATCTTTTTTGTTTTTAGCTATTATTGCTAACCACTTGTCTACCTTTAAAAGAAAAAACAGTAGATTTTAAAATTGTTTTTATATTTTCTATGCAATTGCTTTCTTCTCTAATCTCCATTATATTTTTCCTCTGGTAACTTGAGTTTGCTTTAATTTTTCTGTTTATTTGAAGAATAAGTTTAGAGTGGTTGTTTGAGATCTTTCTTTTTTTAATGTAGGCATTCTCAAAGTAAGCTTCCTTTTTAGTACTGTTTTTGTTCCGTCATATAAATTTTGATATGTTTTCATTTCTACTTTTCTCAAGATATTTTCTAACTTTCTTTCATTTTTCTTTAACCCACATATTGCTCAATAGAATCCTGTAAAATTCCTAATCGTTTGTAATTTTTTTTAGTTTTACCTCTGCTATTGAGTTCTAGTTTTATTTCATTGTGATTGGAAAAGATTGGCATACTTTTAATCATCTTGAGTTGTCATATTTGTTTTATGACCTAACATGTAACCTATCCTGGAGAATGTTTCGTGTGCACTCAAAAAGAATGTACATTCTGCCACTGTTTCGTGGAATGTTCTGGATAAGTCTGTTACATCCGTTTGATCAATAATGTTATTCTGGTCTCCTGTTTCTTTATCAATTTTCTGTTTGCATATTCTATCCATTATTGAAAGTGGAGTATTAAAATCCCCTGTTATTGCATTTCCATCTATTTATCACTTCAGTTCTGTTAATATTTGCTTTGTGTATTAAACAACTTTGAAATTGTGTGCACATATATTATAATTGCTGTATCTTCCTGGTGGATTGACTCTTTTATCAATATATAATAACCTTCTTTTGTTTGTTGTAACGGTTTTTGACTTACAACAAATGCCAAGTATACTATTAAACTTAATTTTATTATTTGTACTACCTTTCCTACTCTTTTTTTTCTATATTTGGTGGACCTGTGATTACAACTTTGTAGAAATGTTTAGCATGTGTATAGAAACAAGTTCAAATTCTGATGTTCTGCAATTGTGTCCTACCTACCTTAAGTTCGGATTTTACATCAGATATGCAGGAATCTAAAACTGAATATCTTGAATAACTTAAGCTCAGATTTGGAAGGTAAGTGAAAATTTGTGCACCTTATTCTCTTTCTTTTTCTATGCATACAGAGGATCTTTTCAATATTCTCTACCTTAGTTTGTCTGGAGCAAGATCAAAAAAATAATTAAACACCTCACTGTAAAACATTGATATTCCTCTCAACACTTCAGATTCTATTAGTCTGGACCATATAAAAATGACATTTTTGAAAGTCAAAGTTTTTTGACTATGACAATTGCGTAAGGCTTCACTTAATATTTTCAAATATTTCCAATTTTCTTTAGATGTGTCCTAAGTTATTGAGAACTATGGGATGACAAATTTAAATATTTTCATAATTATGTTAGATGTAGAAGCATGTTTCATTTAGTTTGAATTTAAAAAAAAAGGTGTTCAATTTTATGTGTTTATATGGTGTTCAGTTATGTTACGTTGCAACTTACTACAGAAATTTTGATGTACTTTCTTCTGCGCTATTGATTGATCATTATTTTTTTATTCCTCTGACACTCATTAAATTGAAGTCATAACACTGTGATTTATGGAGTTCTTATATTATGCTTATAAATGGACAAGTTTCATTTTTACAGTATGAAATTTTCTCAGAATATTTTATCATAATAATGTACTTTACAAAAGACTTAATAATGCTTCTCTATCCATCTGAAATGCTTTTAATGTGTGTCCAGATATTTTGAGGACAGCCTTTTATGAATAATCCAGAGCTTTCATTTATCTCAGCTTTTTGTCCTATATTGCTGTGATCACATATGCACATACACTGAAAAATGATCCAATAAGTTAGTGTCCTAAAATGTTTTCTGTTACCATGAGCTTTCTATAGAACATGGCTATGACAAAAAACAAATAATTCTAGAATATTTTAAGACAAAACAAACTTATAAGACTTTCAGCTAAAATAAAAATCTAATAAGTTAAAATTTACTAGAATAGTTATTTCAACCCACTGCCATCTCTACCCTCCAACTTCTAACCACCACTACAAAAGCCTACAAATGTATTTGCTTCTATTACAAATTGACATGAACTTTTATTTTAACTGTATATTTTTCATATATACAATGCATACAATGTTGAATTAAATTTATCTTCTTTAATCTGTAGTTTTAGTAGTGAACATAGGAACTTTCTTAACGAAAAAGAAATATTAAAATATTAAGACGATGTTTTACTTCTGGCAGTGAGATGGTGTAGTTTTAAAGGTCCTTTGCCCCTACAGAAATACAAACTTACTCTTGATGAATTAAAACCATCACACACTTAAGTTTATTTTTCTTTATCTGAAATCTCAACACAATGTAAGATCAAGCTGAAACCAGAGCAAGAAGAGATCAAGGAGGCTGGATGAAATGGGGACAAATGCTGGTGGCTCGAACCGAAACTTTGGAAAATAAACATTTCAAGGCAATGGAGAAGATATTTAGATATAAGACACACAATGAAAAGAAAGCAATAGAAGGGCCAATATCATTGTTTAAAGTGTGGCACAGAAAACATCAACCTTTAAGAAGAGCACCAATAAAAAATGAGGCTAGTGTTGCTGATATTTTGCTTAATCACAATTAATGTAAGTTCTTAATTAAAAAAATCAAACACATGAAGAGACAATCCACTAGGAGCAATACTGAGTAAAAATACCAAACAATAGATTGAGAACCCTGGGACTGCAGATGTTGAAATATATACAATATAATATAATAACTTATGAGGAACATTTCTAAAATGTTATAATTAAAAATAAAAAGCAATGGAAGAATGGAAAGATATATGTTTGAAAATATATCAAAATAGAACTTTTAAAGATAGAAAGATTTTATATATATATATATGTGTGTGTGTGTCACTAGATTTGCTAGATAACAGTTTAACACAGAAAGTAGAAAAGAAGATGATTATAAGAAAAATGAGTCATAAAATGATGAATCTTATATTAGTATGGGAAACTCAAGATATTTCTCTGATTATTTTTAACTTTTTGTTATAGAAAAATTTCAACCTATTCAAAAGTATGTAGAATGGCATGGTGGACCCCATATACTCATCACACAGCTTCAGTAATTATTAATCCTGTTGATTTTATTTCAAATACTTACCTATTATTTTAAGAAAGTTCCCATTATCTATATCATTTCTGCCCATAGTATTTAAGTATGTTTTATTATCAGATAAACACTCTTAAAAATAAGCATAATTTCAAATATCTCAGTTACCACATCACGGTCAATTTCATCTTCCGTTTGTTTGAATGAATATTCAAACAAGGTCTACATGTTTCAATTCGTAAACTCTTGTCTCTTTTAATTCAGAGGCGCCACCTGCATTTGTTTTTTTCCGCAGTTCATTTGTTGAAGAAACTGGATCACTTGACCTCTTGTATTTCTCACAGACTGAAATTTGCTAATTATATCCCTGTGGCATTGTCTCTGTATTTCTTGAAATGTGGTCATTGGCTCTAGAGGATAATCAGATTTGAATTTGCTTTTTTTTTTTTTTTTTTTTTTTTTTCTTTTCAAGTATCCTTAATAGGCCGTGAAGAGTACACTTCTATCCTGGAGTACATGCTATCTAGTTACCTTTCTTTTTGTGAAGTTAGCAGTCATTGATGATCAATGCTTAGGCCCATTAATTTATTCCTGTGTCTCAAAGTTGACTATAATTCTGCCAATCTTTCTTACTTTACTAACTGGAATGCTTTTGGAAAGAGAAATATTTCTTCATCTATTACTGATTATCTAATATCATAGCTTACGTAGAAAAGACAGAATACTTACTCTATTTACCAGTATACAACATAATGTTCTGATTCACACACCTCCTCTATTAATTTTCCTTTTTTCTGTATAAATAGGACTCCCATATTTTTAACGTATTTGATGCGTGTCAATCCATTACAAATATTACACTTATCAATGTTGAGATTTTCCATCTTTGGAAAGTGGAACTATCTGCAACTTGGTTCCTGAGTCCTTTTGGCATGATTTTTGCATTCTTCATTGTTTGTTTGCTGTTGGATATGTCAAAATATTAAAGGAAAATGGTATTTAGAAAACAGACTCTGGGTCACATGTATTTTACTACTGAGTTGGTTGTGCTAGCCCTTATCAATGGACTAGATCAAATAAATAGTTAAATAACTTTTTTGTTCTTAAAGAGAGCACACATTATAAATTCATGCTAAACTTTCTATTCGGATTCGAGACTACAAAGGCTTATCCTCTTATATCACACAATTTTTTTTTTTTTTCTCTCCCGGAACATCTCAATTTGCAACTACATGAAGAATAATGAAATTAGAATACCATATTTGCCTTACCCCACAATGCAAACACAAAACCTTAAATTACCAGTTCTAGCTACAAGAAATAATATACCTGACTGTAAATACTTAGTTTTTATCCTTATGTATATAGCATTAAGGCTTTAAAATCAAATTATTATACTTTAAAGTCCCACTTTCTGATTTGCATCCAAACTCCACATATGTGCATTGGCATCTTTTAAAAACTATTTCTCGAACCACCTTATGATGTTTGACAAATGCTAATTGTTTATTTCTATTGTTTATTCTCCATGTATTAGTCAGTATTTTATAGAGAAACAGAGTTTCTCCTTCACCTCAGGTAGTTATATATTAATTTATATATTTATAATGAAATAGACTCATGGATTCTTCTTTTATTTAATAAGTTCCAACACGTTACTTTCATTTATTTTGATGCTCAAAGCTAACTAGATTTAGCCAGCATAAACAGTGTTAAGAGGAAAGGTTCTCATGCTAAATGACTATCTCAAAAAGTTAGAAAGATCTGAAATTAACAATCTGACATAATTATCTGGAGGAACTATAAAACAAGAATGAACTAACTCAATGTATTACAGAATAAATGAAATGAATAAAATCAGAAGAGAATTAAACAAAATTTAGACCAAAAATTCCATATGAAGAATCATCAAAATCAACTTTGTCCTCTGAAAGGATAAACAATATTGATAGATTGGAAGACAGATTAATGAAGAAAAAAAGAGAGAAAATCAAAATAAGCACAAACAGAAATGAAAAAGATGAAACTACAATCAATCCCACAGAAACATTTAATACAAAATATCTTCAGTTACAATAATGATCACTTCCATGCACACAAACTGGAAAATCTGAAGGAAATGAATTAATTCCCAGAAATATACAACTTCCTGAAATTGAGTCAGGAAGCAATTGAAACCTTGAACAGATCAATGTTGAGTTTTGAAATACTGAAATATAAAAACCCACCAACCAACAAAAGTCCCAGATCACATGAATTCACAGTTAAATTCTACCAATCATACAAAGAAGATCTGGTAGCAATTCTCCTGAAACTATTCCAAAAAATCAATGAGGAGGAACTCCTCCCTAACTTATTATATGAACCAAGTATCACTCTGCCACCAAAACCTGCAAAGACACAACAAAATAAAGAAAACTATGTTCAGGCCAATATTGCTGATGAACAAAGATGCAAACATTCTCAACAAAATACTAGCAAACTGAATCCAGCAACACATCAAAGAGTTAATTCACCATGATCAAGCAGGCTTCACTCATGGGTTGCAAATTTAGTTCAACATACAAAAATCAATAAATATAATTCACCACATAAACAGATATAAAAATAAAAACCATATGTTCATCTCAATAGATGTGGAAAAAATCTTAGATAAAATCCAATGTTCTTTATGATAAAAACCCTCAAAAAACTAAGCATCAAAGGAACATACCTCAAAATATTCTTTCTTAGTTTCCCATATGAACTTTTTTCTCATGGCAGTCAATTAAATGTTGCTGCTTTTCAGATTATGTTTCTTTTTACTCTTAACTCCCTATTCTCCTACAGGTGTCATTCAGTATTTCACCGTCAAGTGTAATATTGGATACAGGTTCTTCCTTGGTGTTCTTTATCAGGTTGAAGAGGTTACATTCTATTCCTACTTTACCAAGAGATTAATAGGAATATATCTCAGAATTCGACAAATGATCAATCTGACATTGATGGACATTTCAATTTTAAATAAGACTTTTATTTTTGAATAGACTCCACTTGGTTTGGATGTGGTGTATATACACCGGTATGTGTGCACATACATATATATTGGTGTATACAACTTTGTTATTTGCTTTGTTGAGGATTTTTGTATTCATGTCCATGTACTATACTGATGTGTAAATTTTTTGTACTGTCTTTTTCTGGTTTTGGTATTATAAATAATAGTGGCCTCATAAGAGTTAGAGTTCTGCCTCCTCTTCTAATTTCTGTGAGAAATTTGGAAGAATTTATGTTTACTCTTTACAAACTGTATAATTTTCCAGTAAAACTATATGGACCTGGAGATGTTTTTAGGAAGCATTTTAAATTACAGAGTTAATATGTTAATTGTTATAGTACTATTCATAGAATCTTTTTCATCCTGAGTGAGTTTTGGCAGTGTTTAATCTGAAGAATTTAGTCAAAGTTGTCAAATGAATCCATGTGAATTTGTTCATATTGTTTCATAATTATCATAATTATAGTTTTAGTATCTGAAGGGTCTTACTTATATACTCTCTCTCATTCCTAATTTCTGTTACTGGCAAATTTGTCCTCTCTGTCTCTTTATTACATTTATTGATGAAATTTCAAAGAGTATTTTATATTAAGATGTTACGCACAGTCACTATCTCAGAATCATGAGTGCATTTGTGTCAAATTCTAGTGATTAAATCTGTAGGAGAGACCCATGTAATCTACAACTGAAGATAATCCTGATTGGATCTTCTCTCCTTAATTCTTTCTTTACCACAGTTTCTTCCTTCAGCAAATTGCATGGGCACACAGATATCCATCAATTAAGTGTATTTTTTGCTTAAGTTAAATAGAGTTTTTTACCTCTAAGAATATTAATGTGTACCTATAAGACCTTATCATGTACACAGAAAAATGCTCATAGATACTTGTTAAGGGAAACAATTCATTTATTCTGGGTCACATATAATATGAAGACATGAAGGGAAAACATCCAAATAAAAATGTATATGAGGTACTAGGTGACTTTGCAAACACTTGAAAATGAACAAGGACGATAATTTTAATGGAATTCTTCTTTTAGTTGACGTATTTAATTTCTGAACCTCCACTTTACTTTCTGTAAAATTAAATTAATGAGGAAAAATAATGGAGGAGATCACAGTAACAGATAGTTTAAGAGCCAAGATGAAAGGAAGCTCCTACAAGCCAACGAAGTGAAGATTGAGGGACACAGAGATATAGCGAAAGCTTCTCACTCAACATGGTTTTCTGAGAAACTACAAAGCACCATCTAGAAAAGAACTTTACAGAAACATTCAGTTTCTAAAATATGTGTATATATGCATATACATATACCATATATGCATATACATACACACTCATATTTTAAAACTCTGAAAAAAAAGTTATCTCTGCCTACTATACTCTATAATTTTATTGCTTTTATTTCTAACTAAACATGATGAGAAAACAAATCTAATATTTGTTTAGGAAATATATTTAAATCACATTTCATCTAGTAAAAATATACCTTATATTAGTGAACCATGAGCATAATTCCTTTCCCCTTCTACTATCAATATTTCTATCTTTATTCCTTGAGCAATCTATGGAATCTATATTTTTATATTTTTATAGTCTATGTTTTTAAAACCTTTGTCCACACTCAACATTTAGCCTAATAGATAAAAACTTCCAAGACCATTCCTGGGGTGATATGAATCAATTGCCAGAAGAACAAGTGCAGGCACAGGCTTTAATTCAAATAATTTAAATGTGTGGCTTCAAGCCATTAGTCCAATTAAAAGTGGCATCGTTGTCAAATAAGTAGGACAACAGAAAAAAGAAAATGGGCGGTCTGAATAGAAAACAATATCTACCTTTGACGTATAAAATATCTACTCTTGATCTATCCCTGAATATTTATGGTGTTAATTTAATTTAAGTGTAAGATTATATTTAAAAAAAGAAACTTGTTAAATGCTTTTCCAAATAATTAGGTAATCATAATATAATTGTAAAGTCTTTACTTATGACTGTTACTAAAGTAAGATCGCTTAGGGTAGTGAGAATAAAGACACTCCAAGGTGCTATTTCTGTCATGGAGTACTAGCTGATAAAACTAAGGTAGTCGTTCGAGTGCGGTGGCTCATGCCTGTAATCCCAACACTTTGGGAGGCCAAGGCGGGTGGATGATGAGGTCAGGAGATCAAAACCATCCTGGCTAACACGGTGAAACCCCATCTCTAAAAATCGTTAAAAAAAAAAAAAAAAAAAATTAGCCGGACGTGGTGGTTGGCGCCTGTGGTCCCAGCTAGTTGGGAGGCTGAGGCAGGAGAATGGCATGAACCCGGAAGGTGGAGGTTACAGTGAGCTGAGACCGTCCAGCCTAGGCAAGAGAGCAAGATTTCATCTCAAAAAAAAAAAAAAAAAAAAAAAAAAACAACAACGACCAAACACACACACACACACACACACACACACACACACACACACAGCTAAGGTAGTCAATAAATTCCTTCAGTGAATATACTGAACTTTGTCCATATGGAGATTGAATTTAATTTTACACCTCATAATATAATCTTGGTCCATTAGCAGACATTTAGATACCAAGTACTTTGTATCTTTTTTCAGTTACACATTACCCCCAACTAACTGTATCACTAAGAATAACTGAAAATATATTTGATCAGAGTCAAACATATTATTAAACGAAGGAGATAGCTTCTGAATTGTAGAAAGAGGATTTTCCAATGATTGAGTCTATGTAAAATGTTGGAATTGATTCCTTCAATAATGCCTTAGTTGTAAAATTGTCCCGTAGTTACCACCTAAATCATTGTCTTAGGACGCCCTGGCTGCAGAGATATCAAGGAGGTTTGTTCTGGGATTTAGAGAAAATGATGGTTTTTTGGAGGGTTTTGCCTTGTAACTCCCTTTCTTTGCTTCTATCTTAGCAGTGCAGTATTAACTTATAGACACAAAATATTAAACAGTGTGCTTAAACAGGAGCAGTCAAAGGGTTTATTAGACTCTGCTTCATGATGGAAGGGATCTTTAAGCTCTATGGTTCATCTAAGGCAGAAAATCCACCTAAGAAGTTAGAAATAAAAGTTAGAATTCCAAAATGTTTGATTGTGTTGTATGTCTTTGTGCACCTCTTGCATGAATTTGTGGCAACCAAGGATAGTATAGAAGATATTTGCATACCAAGTCTTAGAATTGTCTTTACTTCTCCTTTAAGGAAGAAAGGTGACATACTGCGTACATGTGAAGCACATATTGCTTAATTGCTTCAGTCCCTATTTTGGCTGTCATAAATCTGTCACATAGACACTTTCTAGATTAAGGCATTCATAAAATTATTTTCTTGTATTATTTATGTTGAAAAGAAAATTCAAATGTACTCATTATGTATGTAGTGTCTAAAAAATCCCTGTTCATAATATCACTAATAATTTGATAGTTGATAAAATGTCCTACAATGCATTTTCTTACTTATTTATATTAATATCCCTACAAGATGGAGTTGTATGGATAAATTCAGGGCTGAAACTTTAGTCGTTTTATTCAAACATGTTTCCAAGTTTGCAGACTATTCCATATTTAAAATCTACTAGTCAATTGCCATTTTTAAGGTATTAAAAACATATTCTCAGACGTTTAAGTGCAAAAGTCAAACCTATATAAGATTCAATAACTATTACAGTAAAGAGAGAGAAGAGAGGTGAATAATGTTTGTGTGTGTATATGTGTATGTGTGTGTGACTGAGACCAGGTGCATGTCAGCCTAGAAATAAAATGAGAAAAAGCAGAAGTCCTAAACGAATACCTATGCTCTAAGGCAATTTTCTAGTTTGATTTATTTTGTTTTATCTTCATTTCCTTGATCCACTATTTATCTCATATTTATCAAATATTAGCAAACCATAAAAGTCATATCAATGCCAGGTGAAGATGGAAGGGCAACATCCTATCAGCTCCCAAATTTGGGTGATTATATTATTGCAATAGGATAAAATAAAATCATTTCTAGTTTTGATATTACATAACAAGACCTCTATAAATACTAGTGTACAGGTTTTTGTGTTAACATATATTTTTATTTCTTTTGGGAAAATATAGAGATGTAGAATTACTGGGTAGCATGGAAAGTTTATGATTATATCTCCTAGAAACTGCCAGACTATTTGCCTAAGTGCCAGCCCTGTTTTGCTGTCCACCAGTCATGCAAGGTAGTTCAATTTCTAAGCATCTTTACTAGCACTCAGTATTTTACTACTACTACTACCACCACTACTACTACTGCCGCTGCTACTATTATTTTGTATCCAAGGCACTCTAATAGGTGTGTAGTGCTATCACATTGTAGTTTTAATTTGCATTTCTCCAATGACCAATGATGTTTAGTTCCCTCATATGTGTTTATTTGCCACCAGTATAATTCTTAGTGATTTATCTATTCAAATATTTTGATTTGTAAAAATTATGTTATTTCTCAAAATTGAAGGTTTAAGGAGTTTTCATGTATTCATAAGTGTTTTATCAGATATATATATATTATAAATATGTCTCCTAATATATGTCTTTTCAATTTCTTAAGAATGTCATTTTAAGACCAAATGGTTTTAATTTTTTTTTAGTTCAGTTTATCAAATTTTCTTCCATGGAGTATGCATTTGGTGTCATACCTAAGCTATGTTTTGCCTATTCCAAAGTCACATTGCTAAATATTTCTCCTATATTTTGTGCTCTTCCTCTTCCTCTTATACCTTCCCCTCTTATCTCTCCTTTAGTTTTAGATTTTTCATTTTAGATTTATAATCTATTTAGAATTAATTTACATTTATCATGCAATAAATTATAAACAAAAATTACAAAAAAGTCAAACTTTTTAAAAATGTGTATATCCAAATATCCTATCATTATTAATTTAGAAAAAGAATTATTTCTTAATGGATTTACCTATGTATCTTTGTTGAAAATCAATTGACCAAATGTGTGTACCATGATTTCTAGACTCTATTCTGTTCATTTGTTCTATGTCTAGTCTTTTGCTAGTACCACACTGTTTGATTACTGCAAGCTTACAGTAAACTCTTAAAGAAAAGTACCTTCCAGCTTTTTTCTTTTTTTTTTTGTTGAAAATTGTTTTACTGTTTTTTGTTGTTTTGCTTTTGAATATAAGTGTTAGAATCTGTTTGCTAATTTCTAGAAATTCCTGCTAGAAATGTGATTGGAGTTGTGTTGAATCTATAGGCAAATCAGAACAAATTGATTTTTAAAAAATATTGAGTGTTTAATCTATGGAAATAGTATGTTTATTAATTTTTTAGGTTTATTTTGAATTATTTCATTTATGTTTAGTACTTTTAACTATATCTATCTTGTCCATAAATATTTTAATATTTCTGTTACATATTTTCATATATATGTTACAAATATATAAAATATATATCCCCATGCAATTACAAAAACAAATTCAAATTAGTAAATATAATTTTATATATTTACTTTGTATCCTGCAAACTGCTAAACTTATTTATTAGTCTTGATAACATTTTTGTAATTTTTAGTATTTATTTTAGATGGACAAATAATATGCAAATAGATACAATTTTATTATTTTTTAAAAATCTCTATGACATTGATTGCTTTTTCTTATCTTATTGCACTGACTGGGTCCTTCAGTACAATAGTAAATAGATATGTTTTTGTTCCCTGTGTAAGAGAAAACCTTTTAGTCTTTCTACATTAAATATTTTAGACATAAGCTTAATGTGAGTTTCTCAGCCTTTATCAAGTAGAGGAAGTGCTACTTTCTTCTCAGTTTGCTGAGAGTCCACCTGTCTCTGTGTGTGCGTGTGTGTGTTTATGTGAGGATGTAAAAATTTGCTAAATTTACTTTCTGCAATGTACTTTTGTGTCTGTGGAGATGAATATATGGTTATTCTTCCTTAGTGTGTTGACTTGGTGGTGAAGTCTGAATGTCTGTGTCTCCCTGAGGTTCATACGTTAGGACCTAATCCTTAATGTGATGGTATTGGGAAATGTGACTTTCTGAGAGGTTATTAGGTCAGGAGCACGGAGCCCTCAGGCATAGGATTAGTGCCCTAATAAAATACACTCAAAGGAGTTCATTTATCCCTTGCAACATGTGAGGAAACTGGGCAAAGGTGTCATCTATGAGAAAATAAACCTTCACCAGACACTGAAATGCTGATGTTTTGATCATATACTTCTCAGCCACCAGAGCTGTGAGAAATAAATTTACTTTGTTAGTAAGCTGATCAGTCTTAGGTATTTGTTTAAGCAATGCAAATGGACTAAGACATATAATGAACTACACTGATTGGTTTTCAAATGTTAAATCAACCTTGCATTTTTTTAATTTATTTTTATTTTTATTATTATTATTATACTTTAAGTTCTAGGGTACATGTGCATAACGTGCAGGTTTGTTACATATGTATACTTGTGCCATGTTGGTGTGCTGCACCCATCAACTTGTCAGCACCCATCAACTCGTCATTTACATCAGATATAACTCCCAATAAAATCCCTCCCTGCTCCCCGCTCCCCATGATAGGCCCTGGTGTGTGATGTTCCCCTTCCCGAGTCCAAATGATCTCATTGTTCAGTTCCCACCTATTAGTGAGAACATGCGGTGTTTGGTTTTCTGTTCTTGCGATAGTTTGCTGAGAATGATGGTTTCCAGCTGCATCCATGTCCCTACAAAGGACACAAACTCATCCTTTTTTATGGCTGCATAGTATTCCATGGTGTATATGTGCCACATTTTCTTAATCCAATCTGTCACTGATGGACTTTTGGGTTGATTCTGAGTCTTTGCTATTGTGAATAGTGCTGCAATAAACATACGTGTGCATGTGTCTTTATAGCAGCATGATTTATAATCCTTTGGCTATATACCCAGTAATGGGATGGCTGGGTCATATGGTACTTCTAGTTCTAGATCCTTGAGGAATCGCCATACTGTTTTCTATAATGGTTGAACTAGTTTACAATCCCACCAACAGTGTAAAAGTGTTCCTATTTCTCCACATCCTCTCCAGCACCTGTTGTTTCCTGACTTTTTAATGATCACCATTCTAACTGGTGTGAGATGGTATCTCATTGTGGTTTTGATTTGCATTTCTCTGATGGCCAGTGATGATGAGCATCTTTTCATGTGTCTGTTGGCTGTATGCAAGTCTTCTTTTCAGAAATGTCTGTTCATATCCTTTGCCCACTATTTGATGTTTTTTTTTTTTTTTTTTTTCTTGTAAATTTGTTTGAGTTCTTTGTAGGTTCTGGATATTAGCCCTTTGTCTGATGAGTAGATTGCAAAAATTTTCTCCCATTCTGTAGGTTGCCTGTTCACTCTGATGGTAGTTTCTTTTGCTGTGCAGAAGCTCTTTAGTTTAATGAGATCCCATTTGTCAATTTTGGCTTTTGTTGCCGTTGCTTTTGGTGTTTTATACATGAAGTCTTTGCCCATGCCTATGTCCTGAATGGTATTACCTACGTTTTCTTCTAGGGTTTTCATGGTATTAGGTCTAACATTTAAGTCTCTAATCCATCTTTAATTAATTTTCATATAAGGAGTAACGAAAGATCCAGTTTCAGCTTACTACTTATGGCTAGCCAATTTTCCCAGCACCATTTATTAAATAGGGAATCCTTTCTCCATTTCTTGTTTTTCTCAGGTTTGTCAAAGATCAGGTGGCTGTAGATGTGTAGTATTTTTCCTGAGGACTCTGTTCTGTTCCATTGGTCTATATCTCTGTTTTGGTACCAGTACCATGCTGTTTTGGTTACTGTAGCCTTGTAGTATAGTTTGAAGTCTGGTAGCGTGATGCCTCCAGCTTTGTTCTTTTGACTTAGGATTGTCTTGGCAATGCAGGCTCTTTCTTGGTTCCATATGAACTTTAAAACAGTGTTTTTCCAATTCTGTGAAGAAACTCATTGGTAGCTTGATGGGAATGGCATTGAATCTATAAATAACCTTGGGCAGTATGGCCAATTTCACGATATTGATTCTTCCTATCCATGAGCATGGTATGTTCTTCCATTTGTTTGTGTCCTCTTTAATTTCACTGAGCAGTGGTTTGTAGTTATCCTTGAAGAGGTCCTTTACATCTCTTGTAAGTTGGAATCGTAGGTATTTTATTCTTTTTGAAGCAATTGTGAATGGAAGTTCATTCACGATTTGGTTCTCTGTTTCTCTGTTACTGATGTATAAGAATGCTTGTGATTTTTGCACATTTATTTTGTATCCTGAGACTTTACTGAAGTTTCTTATCAGCTTAAGGAGATTTTGGGCTGAGACAATGGGGTTTTCTAAATATACAATCATGTCATCTGCAAACAGGGACAATTTGACTTCTTCTCTTCCTAACTGAATACACTTGATTTCTTTCTCTTGCCTGATTGCCCTAGCCAGAACTTCCAACACTATGTTGAATAAGAGTGATGAGAGAGGGCATCCCTGTCTTGTGCCAGTTTTCAAAGGGATTTTTTTCAGTTTTTGCCTATTCAGTATGATATTGGCTGTTGGTTTGTCATAAATAGCTTTTATTATTTTGAGATATGTTCCATCAATACCGAATTTATTGAGCATTTTTAGCATGAAGGGCTGTTGAATTTTGTCAAAGGCCTTTTCTGCGTCTATTGGGATATTCATGTGGTTGTTGTCTTTGGTTCTGCTTATATGCTGGATTACATTTATTGATTTGCATATATTGAAGCAGCCTTGCATCCCAGGGATGAAGCCCACTTTATCATGGTGGATAAGCTTTTTGATGTACTGCTGGATCCGGTTTGCCAGTATTTTATTGAGGATTTTTGCATCAATGTTCATCAAGATTATTGGTGTAATATTCTCTTTTTTTTGGTGTGTCTCTGCCAGACTTTGATATCAGGATGATGTTGGCCTCATAAAATGAGTTAGGGAGGATTCCCTCTTTTACTATTGATTGTAATAGTTTCGGAAGGAATGGTACCAGCTCCTCCTCGTACCTCTGGTAGAATAAGCTGTGAATCCATCTGGTCCTGGACTTTTTTTCGTTGGTAGGCTATTAATTATTGCCTCCATTTCAGAGCCTGCTATTGGTCTATTCAGGAATTCAGCTTCTTCCTGGTTTAGTCTTGGGAGAGTGTAAGTGTCCAGGAAATTATCCATTTCTTCTAGATTTTCTATTTTATTTGCGTAGAGGTGTTTATAGTATTCTCTGATGGTAGTTTGTATTTCTGTGGGATCGGTGGTGATATCCCCTTTTTCATTTTTTATTGCGTCTATTTGATTCTTCTCTCTTTTCTTCTTTATTAGTCTTGCTAGTGGTCTATCAATTTTGTTAATCTTTTCAAAAAACCAACTCCTGGATTCATTGATTTTTTGGAGGGTTTTTTGTGTCTCTATCTCCTTCAGTTCAGCTCTGATCTTAGTTATTTCTTGCCTTCTGCTAGCTTTTGAATGTGTTTGCTCTTGCTTCTCTAGTTCTTTTAATTGTGATGTTAGAGTGTCAATTTTAGATCTTTCTAGCTTTCTCTTGTGGGCATTTAGTGTTATAAATTTCCCTCTACACACTGCTTTAAATGTGTCCCAGAGATTCTTGTATGTTGTATCTTTGTTCTCATTGTTTTCAAAGAACATCTTTATTTCTGCCTTCATTTCGTTATGTACCCAGTAGTCATTCAGGAGCAGGTTATTTGGTTTCCATGTAGTTGAACCGTTTTGATTGAGTTTCTTAGTCCTGAGTTCTAGTTTGATTGCTCTGTGGTCTGAGAGACAGTTTGTTATAATTTCTGTTCTTGTACATTGGCTGAGGGGTGCCTTACTTCCAATTATGTGGTCAATTTTGAAATAAGTGTGATGTGGTGCTGAGTAGAATGTATATTCTGTTGATTTGGGGTGGAGAGTTCTGTAGATGTCTATTAGGTCTGCTTGGTGCAGAGTTTAGTTCGATTACTGGATAGCCTTGTTGATCTGTCTAATGTTGACAGTGGGGTGTTGAAGTCTCCCATTATTATTGTATGGGAGTCTAAGTCTCTTTCTAAGTCTCTAAGGACATGCTTTATGAATCTGGGTGCTCCTGTATTGGGTGTATATATATTTAGGAAAATTAGCTCTTCCTGTTGAATTGATCCCTTTACCATTATGTAATGGCCTTCTTTGTCTCTTTTGATCTTTGATGGTTTAAAGTCTGTTTTATTAGAGACTAGTATTGCAACCCCTGCTTTTTTTTGTTCTCCATTTGCTTGGTAGATCTTCCTCCATCCCTTTATTTTGAGCCTATGTATGTCTCTGCATGTGAGATGGGTTCCTGAATACAGCAAACTGATAGGTTTTGACTCTTTATCCAGTTTGCCAGTCTGTGTCTTTTAATTGGAGCATTTAGTCCATTTACATTTAAAGTTAATATTGTTATGTGTGAACTTGATCCTGTCATTATGATATTAACTGGTTATTTTGCTCGTTAGTTGCAGTTTCTTCCTAGCCTCGATGGTCCTTACATTTTGGCATGTTTTTGCAATGGCTGGTACTGGTTGTTCCTTTCCATGTTTAGTGCTTCCTTCAGGGTCTTTTGTAAGGCAGGCCTAGTGGTGACAAAATCTCTAAGTATTTGCTTCTCTGTAAAGGATTTTATTTCTCCTTAACTTATGAAACTTGGTTTGGCTGGATATGAAATTCTGGGTTGAAAATTCTTTTCTTTAAGAATGTTGAATATTGGCCCCCACTCTCTTCTGGCTTGTAGAGTTTCTGCCGAGAGATCTGTCTTTAGTCTGATGGGCTTCCATTTGTGGGTAACCCGACCTTTCTCTCTGGCTGCCCTTAAGATTTTTTCCTTCATTTCAACTTTGGTAAATCTGGCAATTATGTATCTTGGAGTTGCTCTTCTCAAGGAGTATCTTTGTGGCATTCTCTGTATTTCCTAAATTTGAATGTTGGCCTGCCCTACTAGGTTGGGGAAGTTCTCCTGGATGATATCCTGCAGAGTGTTTTCCAACTTGGTTCCATTTTCCCCCTCACTTTCAGGCACCCCAATCAGACGTAGATTTGGTCTTTTTACATAATCCCATACTTCTTGTAGGCTTTGTTCATTTCTTTTTCTTCTTTTTTCTTTAGATTTTTCTTCTCGCTTCATTTCATTCATTTGATCCTCTATCACTGATACTCTTTCTTCCATTTGATCGAGTTGGCTACTGAAGCTTGTGCATTTGTCACGTATTTCTCGTGTCACGGTTTTCATCTCTGTCAGTTCGTTTATGGCCTTCTCTGCATTAATTATTCTGGTTATCAATTCTTCCACTCTTTTTTCAAGATTTTTAGTTTCCTTGCACTGGGTATGTAATTCCTCCTTTAGCTCTGAGTAGTTGGATAGACTGGAGGCTTCTTCTCTCATCTCGTCAAAGTCATTCTCTGTCCAGCTTTGATCCGTTGCTGGCAATGAGCTGTGTTCCTTTGCAGGGGGAGATGCACTCTTATTTTTTGAATTTCCAGCTTTTCTGCCCTGCCTTTTCCCCATCTTTGTGGTTTTATCTGCCTCTGTTCTTTGATGATGGTGACGTACTGATGGGGTTTTGGTGTGGGTGTCCTTCCTGTTTGTTAGTTTTCCTTCTAACAATCAGGACCCTCAGCTGTAGGTCTGTTGGAGATTGCTTGAGGTCCACTCCAGACCCTGTTTGCCTGGGTATCAGCAGGAGAGGCTGCAGAAGATAGAATATTGCTGAACAGTGAGTGTACCTGTCTGATTATTGCTTTGGAAGCTTCCTCTCAGGGGTGTACTGCACCGCGTGAGGTGTGGGGTGTCTGTCTACCCCTAGTGGGGGATGTCTCCCAGTTAGGCTACTCAGGGGTGAGGGACACACTTGAACAGGCAGTCTGTCCATTCTCAGATCTCAACCTCCATGTTGGGAGATCCACTGCTGTCTTCAAAGCTGTCAGACAGAGTCGTTTGCCTCTGCAGAGATTTCAGCTGCTTTTTTTTGTTTTTTGGTTTTTGTTGTTGTTTAGCTGTGCCCTGTCCCCAGAGGTGGAGTCTACAGAGACAGGCAGGCCTCCTTGAGCTACTGTGAGCTCCACCCAGTTCGAGCTTCCCAGGGGCTTGGTTTACCTACTTAAGCCTCAGCAATGGCGGGCGCCCCTCCCCCAGCCTCGCTGCTGCCTTGCGGTTAGATCGCAGACTGCTGTGCTAGCAATGAGGGAGGCTCCGTGGGCATGGGACCCTCCCAGCCATGTGTGGGATATAATCTCCTGGTGTGCCCGTTTGCTAACATCCTTGGTAAAGCACAGTATTGGTGTGGGAGTTACCCGATTTTCCAGGTGTTGTGTGTCTCAGTTCCCCTGGCTAGGAAAAGGGATTCCCTTCCCCCTTGCACTTCCCAGGTGAGGTGATGCCTCGCCTTGCTTCAGCTCTGGCTGGACGGGCTGCAGCAGCTGACCAGCACCCATTGTCCCGCATTCCCTAGTGAGATGAACCCAGTACCTCAGTTGAAAATGCAGAAATCACCTGTCTTCTGTGTCGCTGGAGCTGGGAGTTGGAGACTGGAGCTGTTCCTATTGGGCCATCTTGCTCTGTACCCCCAACCTTACATTTTTAAAATAAAGCACACTTGGTTGTAATATCTTGTCCTTTTCTTAATTTATTGGATTTATTTGCAAATATTTTGTTGAGGATTTTTGCATATACATTCATAAGGAGCATTGATCTGTAGTTTTATATTTTTAATAACTTGTTTTCCAATTTTGGTACCAGGGAAATGTTGCAATATCATATTATAACAAGTTTTGTCTCACAAACTAAAATATTTACTTAGTATTTAGAAATTTGAGATCTAAAGTAAGATATGATAAACTTATATGGAAATAAATAGCTGATATTGAGACTTTTTTTAAATAAGGGACAAAAATGGAGAACATATAATACTAAATATTAAGATGTGTGCTTTAAAGTTTTAGGAATAAACACAACGTGCTGTTAAAGTAGGAACATCCAAGAACTCTGGATCCTCTATTACAACGATTTACTCAAATAATGTATTTGTAAAAAAAAAAAAAAAAAAAAAAAAATCCAAGCTCATGATGATATCGTATGTCTAGAGCTTTGCTTCTGCTTTTCCTTTGTCTGAAATTATTTTTTTGTAAATAACCATGTGGAGATTTTTCTCTACTCTTTTAGCTTCTGTTCAAATATAACCTTTTTTCACCTTCCTTTATAAATTATCAGTCATCGCTATCTTGCTGTGTGTTTCCTGTGCCTATTTTGTTCTCATTGCACTTATAATCACCTTACATACTTTAAGTTAATGTGTTTGATGATTGTCCATATCCCCAAAAATAGGTAAGCTCCATTGAGAAAAGTGATTTTATATTATTTATTTAGTATGTTAGTTAACCAGTTTTTATTGCTTTTAATTTCTAAACCCTAAATGCCTACATTTGGGCCTGTTCAAAAAACTATAAAGTCAATACATTTATTAATAATGAACAAACTATAGCCCTTAGGGAAAAATGTCAACTAATTTGACATGAAAAGAAAATACAATTCTATACAAGTTTGGAAGATAATATTTGCAATTTCTAAAACTAATTATACATTAATGTAATATATTTTTAATCCTGAAAAAAACTAAGAAAAATAGTAAATATGTTAGAAAAATATTCAAAGGACGTAAATGGCCAGTACATAAAAGGTAAACAGGTATAAAAGATGTCTGACAATATTTTTAGAGTAATAAGCAACACAAATATGAGCAATACTAACATAACACTTTAGCCTGATAGGATTCAAAGAAGTAAAATTTAGGTAACGCCAAATAATGACAATGATATAAGTATTTGACAACACTTTCCTTTTCCTGTTATGAACAGATGACCTTGACATTAATGTAAATTCTCTATGTACTTACTATCTCAAAATTGTATTTATATGCTTAAATTTAGTAACAGATCATTTTAGGAATAGATATTAATATATTTGTGATAGTAATAAGATGGGTGGCAGAAATTTAGATATAAAGTCTATTAGTGGGAGCATGAATAAAAGTAAAGTGTGCTAGGTATGTAAAACTGAATACTGTGATGCAGGCAAGCACAACTAACTGGATGTGTATAGAAAAAATAAAAAGGGTAAAATTTAATTTTATGTTAAAATATGATTCATAAAAATACTGGTTTTGAAAATAAAATATAATTTAATTCTATACCTTCAGAAGATATTTATATATATAAAACTATGTCTTATTTTAAATAGAGCAAAGTAGATGTCTATATATGGAAGGGGATGGGAATTGGGTTTTTGAATGAATATCAAGGGTTTTTGCAGGAACAAATGAGAATGAATAATTCAACTATTTGCATATGTGATCTTACAACTTTAAAAGAGAGTTTAAATATCCAAGGCAAAGAGAGACAAGCTCATGATGATATCGTATGTCTAGAGTGATTTAGTTGGGAGCCTGTCACGGCCTATGTGTTTGGTAATTGTGTTAGAAAGATCGGTATAGTGAAGATGAACATATCAGTACATGTCAGCCTTATAATACAAGTCATCAACCTACTTTGAATTAGTTACATTGATAATCATTGAGAAAAATTCAGATTGTAATTGGCAATTCAATTAGGTTGGAATATAGTAGCAGGAAATACTGAGTGAGCACAAATATCTTGTTTGCTTATTACATTTCTTTTTAAAAAATAAATGTGAAATTTATGTTTTAAGTACATGTGTTTTTTATTGAGGTAGTTTCCATGAGCGGACTTGGGAAGCTATTTTTCTATTACTGAAATAATAACTGATTTTCCAGGATTGCAATGGTAAACAACAGACCCTGGAGTCTGGGGACAACACCAAGGTCCTGCCATCCTCGGGGAGGAGCTGGCTTTTCTCAGGTGAGATACCCCTCCATTTCAACATTTCTGTTCCATCTAGGATACCATTTCCTCTTTAGGTTGTAACGTTAAGGTAGGAATCATAAAAAATTAATTATTAATATCTTAATTAATATTTTTAAATGGTGATTATTGAGATACACATTAACACCATAGTAGCCATTTTACATCTCATCAAAGAAGGCATGTTAAAAAGGTAAAAACTGGAAAAAATGACAGAGAAAATATTATTTTTCCAAAAACCAATAATTTTTTGTACAAAACTTGCATTTTACAGAGGTTGCAGTGAGGCGAGATTGCACCACTGCAATCCAGTCTGGTGACAGAACAAGACTAAAGTCTAAGAAACAAAAAATAAAACAAACAAACAAAAAATCCTTGCCTATTCATTTACCTCTATATAAGGATTACTACACTCCACATTTCCTCATCTCACATGAAAATGTGTATATACTTGTATCATTTTAGCTTTAGAAAAATATTTCAAAAGTGGATTGTTTGGAGTAATCTAAAAATCAATCAGTTGTAATATTTATAAACTGGTGGTTTTAGTTTGTTTGTACCATGTAAGTATTTTGTATTGGCTGCTGAAAAATATTTGGACTAGCACTTAAAAATTAGTATTCAGACATTTGGAATAAAACAGTTTGATATGCATGCAAATAAGAAATTTGCTGTATTAGTCCAAATTCTTGCATGGTAACAATTTCAGAAGACCGTTTTTGGAAGGAGTATTTACTCTTTAGTTTGCTAAAATTGTCACCTGATACATTTAATTAACTTAAATTATCTATTACATCTCTGTGGGTATTTGAATTGTGTCTCATAGTCAGACTAATTGTTTAATTTCACAGGTGAGAAATTAGAGTTTAATTATAGTTAGAGATAGGTGGCCTCACTGAAGATGATGGTGATGAAAATTGGTTAGAACAGAATAAATCTTTAAGTTTGATTTATGTTTCCATCATACAGTAGTAATTCATCCATTCTTACAGTTTGAAAATTTTAAGCAATGTCTTTTGATTATTCTAACAGATAACCACATTTTAAAAATATAAAGTTAATTGTCAATCACTCTTAAGAGTAATTGTCATTCTTAAGAGGTACCTTGGCTAGGATGCACGTTAATTTATTTAAATAATTGAATGAGAAACAGAGTAACATTTTGGATTTGTGAACTTTACTTCAATTTTCTAGTACTAATACAATGAGAAGGTATAAATTCTTCCAGTGTTTAATGATTGGTGAATTTTTAAAGGTATAATTCAGCATGTAAGAATATATCAATAAAGTATAGAGAATAGGTTTTATATTGTATAGTTTTGCAGATAGGAGAATACTCTATTTTAGGACATTAATTTAATTTTTTAATAATAATAACAATTTGTATTAGAGCCTTACTGCTCAGAAAAGGGTGAAAAATGGTCTTCACCAAAACACAATATTTTTGAACTTACTTTCAATGAGAGCAGCCCTCCATTCTAAAGCTATACTCCGGTTTAGTTTATCGACAAGGCAAATCTAAATTACAGACAATTTACTATTGTGCTCAAGTTCACAAAGCAATTTCAAGTACAAGAAGCAAAAACCTCTGTCTCATAAAGCTCTCAGCCATGGCTCCTAGAGTTCCCAGTAATTTTGTTCCTTATCCTTCCTCTGGAATCTCCTACCACCCAGTTGAAATACGTGTCTCCTAAACCTTTCTTTTTTCTCATTTGTAGATAAGTTAATCTTTCTCTTTGCTCTTATGTATTAGGTCATTAAATGAGATAATATTAAATCTATAATGATTTCACTTAACTTTGAAATGTGTTTTGAGATGGATTTTGCATAAAAAAATGTTGTAGAAAGTAACACTTTATTGTTTTGCATTATGACCAGTCATTAGGTTTGGTGAATTGGTTCTTGCTCATGTTTGTGTTAAATTAAAAACACTAAATTGAGATAATCATGTATGAATCCTGCATGAGGCATTAACAATTTAATGCTGGAAACAAAACTGATATCTATTGCACTATAACTAGTCAAAGGGGAAGGAAAAGTTAATGTTGCAAACATTGTATGATACTTTCACCTCCTCTAGAAAGAAAAAAAATAGTATTATTTCAATTCCAACAATATTAATATGGTACAGTATAATTAGGAAAAATATAAAGGTAATTAACTACATTCAGGTAAGCCAAAAACAAGTATGTTTCTGTAGAATTACTATTTCCAAGTAATGAAAGATCTATTAACTACCAAGGTTTGCTACTTCAATTTTTTTTTAAATAGAAGTTTTTTTAAAAAGTAAGAATTAGCCCACAGCAGCTTAATCACATGGCATGCTCCTAATAAATACAAATCTACTAATAATGCATTTGCCCTTGGGAGCTTTGCAAAGGCTTACAGTACTTGCTCATTCCAACAGAGTCATTTCATTCATCTGTTACCGTTTGGGTTGTTTTCCTGTCTACTGACTTTTAATCACTGAGATTGTATACTGCACCCACTCCTATCCCTGCAAACATTGACCCTTAGCTTTGGTGGCACTTGCCATCTGGAACCGTCTGCCCTCCTCTCTTCACGTCACTGGAGACCTAATTCACTGTTTGCTAAAGTACAAAACTCCCATTTAGCTGGGTGGGAGTTTGAAGAAAGATGACTGGTAGATTGAACACTGATGATCTCCTGCCCAGTTTTGAAATGCAGCCAAAATATCTATACTTCTCTAAAAAAGGGACCTATTTTCCATGTCAGGAATGAGCATATTTTTAAAGAAAATATGACATTAAAAATAGTAGTTGATCTTAGTCATATTCATCTTAGTCATTTGGAAACATATCAAGTACAAATTACAATGCTTTTATTTCTGTGGATTGAGGCAGTTGAAGAAGTAACCACCACATCATGAAATTAAATACTATAAATCACATATGTCAATTAGGTGAGCCCTTGTGATTTATAAGTCACCAATACTTTTGTCTTTATTTGAAAAAGAGAGATATTCATGATTATCTCAATTGATTCAGAACAGGCCTTTGATAAAATTTAACACCGCTTTATCCTAAAAACTCAATATACTAGGTATTGATGGAACACATCTCAAAATAATAAGAGCTATTTATGACAAACCCACAGACAATATCGTACTGAATAGGCAAAAGCTGGAAGTAGTCCCATTGAAAACTGGCACAAGACAAGGATGCCCTCTCTCACCACTCCTATTCAACACAGTATTGGAAGCTCTGGCCAGAGCAATCAGGTAAAAGAAAGAAATAAAGGTATTCAAATAAGAAGAGAGGAAGTCAAATTGTTTCTGTTTGCAGATGACATGATGGTATATTTAGAAAACTCTGTTGTCTCAGCCCAAAATCTCCTGAGGCTGATAAGTAACTTCTCCAAGTCTCAGGATACAAATTCAATGTGCAAAAATCACACACATTATTATACACCAATAATAGACAAACAGAGAGCCAATTGTGAACTCCCATTCACAACTACAACGAAGAGAATAAAATACCTAGGAATATATCTTACAAGGGATGTGAAGGATTCCTTCAAGGAGAACTACAAATCAATGCCCAAAGAAATAAGAAAGGACACAAACAAATGGAAAAACTTTCCGTGCTCATGGATAGAAATAAACAATATCATGAAAATGACCATACTGCCTAAATTCTCATCAAGCTACCACTGACTTTCTTCACAGAATTTAAAAAAAAAATTAAAAATACAATTAAGAGCCCATATAGCCAAGACAATCTTAAGCAAAAAGAACAAAGACAGAGGCATCATGCTATCTGCCTTCAAAGTATACTGCAAGGCTACAGTAATAAAAACAGCATGGTACTGATACCAAAGCAGATATATAGATCAATGGAACAAAACAAAGGCCTCAGAAATAATGCTACACATCTACAACCATCTCTTCTTTGACAAACCTATCAAAGCAATGGGGAAAGGATTTCTTCTTTAATAAATAGTGTTGGAAAAACTGGCTAACCATATGCAGAAAACTGAAACTGGACCCGTTCCTTACACCTTATACAAAAATTAACTCAAGATGGATTAAAGACTTAAGTGTAAGACTAAAAGCATAAAAACCATAGAAGAAAACTAGACAATACAATTCAGGACATAGGCAAGGGCAAAGACTTCATGACTAAAACATCAAAAGCAATAGCAACAAAGCCAAAATTGACAAATTGAATCTAATTAAAATAAAGAGCTTCTGCACAGCAAAAGAAACTGTCATCAGAGTGAATTGGCAACCTACAGAATGAGAGAAAAATTTTGCCATCTATCCAACTGACAAACAGCTAATATCCAGGATCTACAAGGAACTTAAACAAATTTACAAGAAAAAGAACAAACAACCCCATTAAAAAGTGGTTGAAGGCTATGAACAGACACTTCTCAAATGAAGACATTTATGAGGCCAACAAACATGAAAAAAAGCTCATCATCACCATCATCACTGGTAGTTACTGAAACAGGAATCAAAACCACAATGAGATCCCCACTCACTCCAGTTAGAATGGCAACCACAAAAGTCAGGAAACAACAGATGCTGGAGAGGATGTGGAGAAATAGGAACACTTTTACACTGTTGGTGAGAGTGTAAATTAGTTCAACCATTGTGGCAGACAGTGTGGCGATTCCTCAAGGATCTAGAACCAGAAATACCATTTGACCTAGCAATCCCATTACTGGGTGTATACCGAAAAGACTATAAATCATTCTACTACAAAGACATAAGTACACATATGTTTATTGCAACACTATTCATGATAACAAAGACTTGGAACCAACCCAAATGTCCATCAGTGATAGACTGGATAAAGAAAATGTGGCACAAATAAACCATAGAATACTATGCAGCCATATTAAAAGGATGAGTTAATGTCCTTTGCAGGGACATGGATGAAACTGGAAACCATAATTCTCAGCAAACTAACACAGGAACAGAAAAACAAACACTGCATCTTCTCACTCATAAGTGGGAATTAATCAATGAGAACATGGACACAGGGAGGGGAACATCACACACTGAGGTCTGTCAGGGGGTGGGGAGCTAGGGGAGGAATAGCATTAGCAGAAATACCTAATGTAGATGATGGATTGATGGGTGCAGCAAACCACCATGGCACATGTATACCTATGTAACAAATCGCGCATTCTGCACGTGTACCCCAGAACTTATAGCATAATTTTAAAAAAGAGAGATACTCTGACATAATCTCAAGTAACAACAGTTTTATCACTATATACAAATCAATTCTTACTACACAACTTGGTCTTTAAATAACCCAGAATAATCAATAAAATTAGGCTTCAGGGGAATAAGGAAAAAATAGAGCTATCAGATAATATATCTTAATCAGTATCTAAAATTCACAACAATCTCACCATCTCAGTTTTAATCCCAGCACAAAATATTTTGTTCATTATTAATGATTATAAAATAAACTAATTTCATCAGTTACACTCTATTCTCTGTGTGTGTGTCTGTGTGTGTGTGTGTGTGCACACGCATACTGATTCTAGGTTGTGAGGACCCAGTACAAATATTTTTTTTTCCGGGGTGTCTTTCCATATCTGTATGCTCATGGAGGTATATCAATTTGTCAATGAAAATGTTACCGTTTCAAGCTTTGTTACTTGTTTTTATTGATAATAGCACAAATTTAAGTCTTACCCACTGTGTGCTTGAAAATGTGGATGATTATTTATTTTCTGGTTATGTTATATTTACCACTGGAATATTTCTAGCATAAATGTAGAACAGTATATCCTCCAACTATTTATTCCATTAGCTTGTTTCTAGTTTATCTTCCTGGATATTCAATTTTTCCTTATAGACCTCAATAAGCTCAGAAATGTCACTTCATAGATTCTACAAAAAGAGTGTTTTGAACCTGGTGAATCAAAACATAGGTTCAATTCTTTGATATAAAACAGCACATCACAAAGCATTTTCACAGATAGCTTGAAATATGCAAACTGTAACCACTACTTTATATATGGATTATATAATATATTTTTATAATATATTTTAATATTGATGGCATCATGATTCTGGCACCATATGAGGAAAATGGAAGGGATTCATGAAGAAAGCAAAAAGAATAGCTCCATTTGTGCAAAAATGTACATTTCTTAGCCAGATCAGATGAAGATCTTCCCAGGGTAGTATAGCATGATCAGAGGCAAAAGCAAGCATCACTGGAAGTTATCTGTCTAGTGATTTTGTAAACCAAAGCTTTTGAAAGTCTTCGAGGAAACAGGTGTGACCTCTTACAGAGGATAACCTGAACGAATGTAGACTCTGTGATGGGGTTAGGGTAAGATCTCTGGGTGTCCACAGTAGAGGGTAGAGACAGCCAAAAAGGCTTTCCATCACCTCTGCCTTTCTTGCCAGCCATGTAGTGGAGGCAACATTGCAACCACAACACAGATGGAAAGTCAATCCGTACCATCTCACACACAACTAACCAACTCAAGTTCAAGAACTGATAGCAGACTATTGGACATCCAGGCTAATGTCCTCCTTTCGAGCTCTTCCTTAGAGAACAATATTGTAGGTTGGGGAATCTCTCCCACATTGATGGCCATTTTATTTTTATTTTTTTACGTTTTTCAGATTTATTAAGGTACAACTGGCAATTAAAAATTATATATATATATATTTAAGCTGAATAACTTGATAATTTGCTATACCTATGCATTGTGAAATAATCACCAGATTTGTGAATTTTGGCATATATATATGTGTATATGGCATATGTAATATAGATATGTAATATAGATATTATAAATGTAATATAGATAAAACCATACAGTAGGTAACCTTTTGATAGTGGCTTCTTTCACTCAGCATAAGCCTTTGAGATTCATATAAGTTGTTGCATGAAATTCAAGTAGCCTGTTCCTTTTCATTGCTAACTAGTATTTCAATGCATGACTCTACCACAGTTTGTTTATCCATTCAGCCATTGCACGAAATTTGGACTGAGTCCAATTTGGGCAATTATGAAGTAGTGTTTCTACCAATACTGACATACAGGTTTTTCTGTGAACATAAGTTTCCATTTCTCTAGGGTAAAGGCCTACTAGTTGGCTTCCTTGGTGAAATGGAAGTTGTATGTTTAACTTTATAAGAACATGTCAAACTGTTTTCTGGAATGGCTGCACTATTTTGTTTCCTTGCTAGAATTGTAGGAGAATTTCTATTGCTTCACATCCTTGTCAGGACATGGTATGGTTATTTTTTGAAATTATTTTGGTTATTCTTATAGATGTTGCCCATTTTATGTTGTCACAGAACCATAGAATGGGTAGTTGACCGAGAAAAAAATATGAAGGTTTTTTAGTTTTAGAGCCTTGGAAGTCCAGTATCAAGGTGTCAGCATCTGATGAGGGCTTCTTGCTGTGTCACTCCATGCAGAAGGTGAAAGGACAAAGGAAAATATATGAAAGAGAGCAAGAAGGGGCCACACTCACTTTTTACAATGAACCCACTCCTGTAATAACAGCATTAATCCATTCATAAGGGCAGGACCCAGGACACAAGCCTCTGTAATCCAGGCTTGTGTGCAGTGGTGCAATCATGGACCACTGCAGCTTCGACTTTCTGGGCTCAAGCAATTCTCCCACCTAAGCCTCCTGAATAGCTGAAACCACAGGTACACACAACCATGCCTGAATAATTTTTTGATTTTTTGTAGAGTTGGGGTCTCATAATGTTTCCCAGGCTGCTGAGCTCAGGCAATCAGCCCACCTCGGCCTCCTAAAGGGCTGGAATTACAGGCATGAGCCACTGTGCCTCGTCATTTGCATTTTTTCTTTTCTCTTCATAAGTTATTGGGGAGCAGGTGGTGTTTGGTTACATGAGTAAGTTCTTCAGTGCTGATAAAGAACATGAATAGACAATTCACAAAAGAAGATATACAAATGGTCCACAAACATATGACAAAATGCTCAACATCACTAATGATCAGGGAAATGAAAATCAAAACTGCTGTGTGATACCACCTTAGCCCTGCAAAAATAGCCATAAAAAAAAAATAGTAGATGTTGACATGGCTGCGGTGAACAGACAACACTTCTACACTGCTGGTGGGAATGTAAACTAGCACAACTACTATGAAAAACAGTGTGAAGATTCCTTAAAGAACTAAAAGTAGAGTTACCATTTGGTCCAGCAATTCCACTACCAGTATCTATACATTGGAAAATAAGTCATACAAAAAAGATGCTTACACATACATGTTTATAGCAGCACAATTCACAATTGTAAAAACGTGGAATCAATTCAAATGCCCATCAATCAATGAATGAATAAAGAAACTATCATTCATATATATATATATAATTTTATATATATAATTATATATATAATTTTATATATATGTAATTTTATATATATATATAAAATTACTGAAGAAATACTACTCAGTCAGAAAAAGGAATGAATTAATGACATTTGCAGTGACCTGGATGAGTTTGGAGACTATTATTCTAAGTGAAATTTTCCAAGAATGTAAAATCAAACATTATGTGTTCTTACTCATAGATGAGAGAAAAGCTACGAGGATGCAAAAGCACAAGAATAACACAATGGACTTTGGGGACTCAAGTGGAAAGGGTGGGAAGGCAGTGAGAGAGAAAAGACTACAAACAGGGTACAGTGTATACTTCCCAGGTGAGGGATGCACCAAAATCTCACCAATCACCACTAATAATTGTCATTTTAAATGAGCTTAAGAGTAATTTTTGTCAGGCTAAGAGAATGAAGAAAAATATTTATGGGTGGTGGGTTCAAGTGTATCACTGCATCCAATTTCATTGACTATTTTATCTTGATGTACCTGCTTGTCTTTTCAGCCAATCTTCGCAGATTGAGGTACTGCAAAAATCATGAGCGGAAGACTTTATGCCATTGAATGCCATTGAGACTGTCAATGTAACAAAGGACAGCTGTTTGTTTTTCTTCTGCTTTTACATGGGCCATTATCAACTAAGGATTGCCATTTTTTAAGACCTTACTTAAGGATGCAATGACTAGTAAAGAAAATTCAACAATCTTGTGTTTACGTGATAAATGTCTTATGAGGGTATGCTCCAGGGTACAACAGGGGTGAAAGGTTAATCTGTTGTTTTGTTTTCTTTTTTACTTTTAATTTTTCTTTTTTAATTGAGACAGGGTCTTGCTATTTTGCCTAGGCTGGTCTTGAACTCCTGGGGTCAATAAATCCTCCTGCCTTGGCCTCCCAAAGTGCTGAGATTATGAGCATGAGCCACCATTAAGACTAATTCCGCTCTCGTGTAAATGTACTATCAGTCTCACAATTTGAAATCTGTGGACTTACATTGCCTTCTATCTACTTTAGCCAAGTCCAGGTATCAAATGTGGTCAATGGTATACTCTACATCCAGTACCCTCCAGAATTAGAATATTTTTAGTTAAAGGGACAAGTTTAAAAGATGGCTGACTCACATATTACTTAAGATCTGTAAGCTTAATGTCATTAAAAATATATTTTTTGCTTCCTACATTCATCTGTTTTAGCTTAATTTTCAGTCATTTGAAGACTTCTAATAACCTTTTATTTATATCATTCCTACATCCTTGGGCATTGGTTTTGCTAGACACAATTATCCCAATATTGGTGACAAAAATGAATCTTAATGATAGAGTTGTATTGTGTGTTCAGACCAAAATATGTGTGTGTTTATGTTGTGAAGATGTTAATACTTCATGAACCACATGAATGGAGAGTAAAGAAATGATGACTCTCGAGAATAAATGTGCTGTAAATAATGTAATGTCAAGAATGTAAGTATTATACACTAAGACTGAGGATTAGTAGGATCAGTGTAAAAAGATCATCCAAGTTATCTTTCTAATTTCATTGATGGGTAGTATTAAAAGCTTCTTTATTATTTACTGATTGATGAATTGTAGAAACCGTGAAAAGTAAAGAAACAGCTTTAATTATTTCTAAGAATTTGTGATTTAGATCTCTTACATACTTGTGAAACTTGAGGGGAACTCCTGGAGCAGCTCTCCACAAGTCAGTCAAGGGATTCTCAGGACTGTGGTGCAGCACATGGACAGAATTGACAGATATCAAGATTTTATTATGAAGCCAACATGATGTCCAGTCCATATTCTATAAATAAATTAGTGTTAGATTGAAGAATTAGCTATTCTGGTAAATCAAATATCCAGGAATTAAATTATCATACTATTATATTTAAATTCTTATCAAATAATTAGACTATAACAAAAGATACTTACAGATAATATATTCAGCATTAACTTGACAAATTACATGGGAATTTTTCTTTTTTCTTTTTTTTTTTTTTTTTTTTGAGACGGAGTCTCGCTCTGTCGCCCAGGCTGGAGTGCGGTGGCCGGATGGCAGCTCACTGCAAGCTCCGCCTCCCGGGTTCACGCCATTCTCCTGCATCAGCCTCTGGAATAGGTGGGACTAAAGGCGCCCGCCACCTCGACCGGCTACTTTTTGTATTTTTTTTAAGTAGAGACGGGGTTTCACTGTGTTAGCCAGGATGGTCTCGATCTCCTGACCTCGTGATCCGCCCATCTCGGCCTCCCAAAGTTCTGGGATTACAGGCTTGAGCCACTGTACCCGGCCCTACATGGGAATTTTTCATGCAAGCTGGATATTATTTCCAGTAAGCTATTGATTACTACTTATATCTATATGTGACCTCTCCATCTCACTAGTCCAGATATCTCTTGAAAAGCCATTCTGAAGTTTCAAGATATTGACAAGTAAATATAACTTATATTTGTTTGATTTTATTTTTGAATATGTGCTCTCCTGCTGTAAGTAACAGCAAGCTGTCAAAGTTCATCTTTAAAAGAATGCAGTGACTCTAAAGTTACATCCAAAATTTACTGAACGTTATTAGAGTCATTATCATGAAGTTCAGTTTTTTCTACAATACAGTAGTATAAAGATGCCAGTTAATAGATAATGTTATGTGATGAAATGTGAATAAAGTTGTTTCGTCTCACTAAAATTGCACACCATTTTCCTTAATTGTGTATGCAACAGTACCTTTCCTTTATCTCCTGAATTTCACAGTATAATATTAGATGTTGTTAAGAAAGCAAAATAAGTTTTCAAATTATTCCACATAAAGCAAGCAAACTAAAATATTCCAAAGGCAGATACAGTAATGTAATGGTTTTCATTAAAAGAAATAAAAATCTCCAAAACTTTTGTTCTTCAAATTTCTTCCCCTACATTATGTATGTAGATTCCACACACATAAGGTCTGTAACAGAATGCTAACTTATTGCACATTATGATTTGCTTCCCAGGGCAATATATATTTGGATGGCTACATTTCAATTTTGTGAGAATTATCATTTATTTTCTCTGATTAGGCTCACCAGTCATTCCTCCTCTTATGTGAGAAACAATTTAGCTTTTCCATCCCGAAGACTTGAGTGCCTTCACAACAAAGGACCACATGGTCAACTTTAAATTGTACACTTGGCTCTTGTAGCCTTAAGTCTCTCCAGCCTCACACCATAGCTTCATCATTTGCATTATTTTAAAAATCTCTTGCATCTTTAGTCTTTTCAAAGATTCAATTATACAAATAGTCTTGAATTTATGCCTGTGTTCATTGTGTGACATAATTTTCAAAGAGTGATTTTACTTCCAATCAGGAAAATTTGCTTTTTGAGATGTTTAAGAATTATTCTACAAGGCAGTTTGGAAAATGATTTCTGTAAAAGGTGAGATAGTAAATATTTTAAGTTTTTCCTCTGTCACAATTATTCAAATTTCCCACTGTAGGGCAAAAGCAGTCATAGAGAATAGACAAATTAGTATGGATGTATTTCATTACAAGTTTATATATGGAAACTGAAATTTAACTTCATACAATTATCAAAAAAATATTATTTCTTTCATTTATTTTCAGACTTTAAAAGTACAAAGCTATTAGCTTACAGGTCGTTTCAAAAATAGGAAGTGAACCAGATTTAGCACACAAGCTGTGGTTTGCAATTCTTGAGCTAAGCCAAAGGAAACCAAATATATATAGCTTAATTTAATTTAATTTAAAATAGTTTTAAATTACATAAAACACAAAATTAAAGCATTATAACATATTACATATAGATAATAACATTATCAAATAACACAAAATTAAAAATAAAATTACTCTTTCTATATTCCCTGAAATAGATGGCATCACTTTATTTGTTGTTTTTTCAAAAAATCCTATCAATGTACATGCACACATATTAGTTTTAAAATTATAGTACAAATAGTACTGTAATCAAAAGCAGCAAATCAAACACCAATGTCTCATCATTGAATCTCCTTTTACTATTCTTCTTATTCATTGTTCTATCTTAGAAGAAATATGATTGTGTTATGGGAACTCCAAAACACCATTTTCTAATTTTTTTAAATCATGTTTTAACTACCTTTTGAGAGCTGAACTTGGCAGTCTTTCAAAGTATCCAGTTCAAACATCCTCATTTTCAGTACTTCAGATAATCATGTATGTCAAAATAACATGATTAAATTATTTTTTGATTTATCAACTTTCCTGTGCTCTATATTCAACCTCTCATCAAAGTATCATCTTTTCATTTATTCATTAAATGAACTTTGAAACTTTGTGATATTTTAAAATTTTTAGTTCATATTCTATTAAATATGAATAATTCTTTTCTTCATAGCCAACATGTTTTTATGACAATCATAGATGCTCTACTATACAAAACAAAAAGTATAGTGTCAAAGTAGGATATGTGTTTTATTTATTATTATTACCAAATTGCTGTTAGCAATTATTTTAATGTTTATTGTTTCTGCTAAGATTATAATACAGAAGAATTAAATAAAAGATATAATAGTTAATAAACCAAATATCAGTGCTTTATTTCTGTGCAACTTTTCATTTTCCAGGCTACTACATAACAAAAATCCTTTGTAGTGGCAGTAGGCAGGTTTGGGCTTTCGGTGTGTCATGTGTATGCTGCTGATATATGTTTATGGCTGAACTTCTCCAGTGTATCACTCAATGAATCAGTGGCCTGCAAGGGTCATCCAGGAATCAACCTCTTGTTGTAATCTGGATGCTTTGATATCTATGATTGAAGCACAACTGCAACCTTGGAATTTCTCTAATCTGTTTTCATTTGTTATGGCTACTGTTTTATGAACCTCGTATCTTCTTGTTTTAATTTATTTCCTTGATTTGTTAGAAAGCATCTTCTGGTAGCTTCCTATGAAAGTATGTATAAGAGGTAGATTTTTTTGAATCATATCCTGTCTTTATTTTGCATTTACCTTTGGAGTGTGTAACTAGACATAAATGGCACACTAAAAATCACTTTCCCAATGTGTTAGCCCATTTTCACACTGCTGATAAAGACATATAAAAGATTGGCAATTTACAAAAGAAAGAAGTTTAATTGGACTTACAATTCCTTATTGCTGGGGAAGCCTCACAATCATAACAGAAGGCAAAGAGGAGCAAGTCTCTTACATGGATGGCAGCAGGCAAAGACAGAACGAGGAAGACGCAAAAGCAGAAACCTCTGATAAAACCATCACATCTTGTGAGACTTATTCACTACCGAGAAAACAGTATGGGGAAGCCATCCCCATGATTCAAATTATCTCCCACCGGGTGTGCCCACAACACATGGTAATTCTGGGAGTAAAATTCAAGATGAGCTTTGGGTGGGGACACAGAGCCAAACCATATCATTCCACCTCTGACCCCTCCAAATCTAATGCCCTCACATTTTAAAATCAATCATGCTTTCCCAGCAGTTCCCGAAGGTCTTATGTCATTTCAGCATTAACCCCAAAATCCACAATCCAAAGTCTCATCTGAGACAAGGCAAGTCCCTTCCACCTATCAGCCTGTAAAATCATAAGCAAGTTAGTTACTTCCTTGATACAATGAAGGTACAGGCATTAGGTAAATATAGCCTTTCCAAATGGGCAAAAATGTCCAAAACAAAGGGACTACCAGCCTTATGCAAGTCCAAAATCCAGCAGAGCAGTCAAATCTTAAAGTTCTAACATGTTCTACTTTGATGCCATGTCTTGCATCTGGGTCATGCTGATGCAAAAGGTGGGTTCCCATGGTCTTGGGCAGCTCCCTCCACTGTAGCTCTGTAGGGTATAGCCTCCCTCCTGGCTGTTTTCAAGGTCTGGTGTTGAGTGCCTGTGGCTTTTCCGAGCACATGGTGCAAGTTGCTAGTGGATCTATCATTCTGGGGTCTACAGGATGGTGGTCCTCTTCTCACGGCTCCAGTAGGCAGTGCCACAGCAGTGACTCTGTGTGGGATCTCCAACCTCATTTTTTCCTTCCACACTGCCCTAGCAGAGGTTGTCGGTGAGAGCCCCATCCTTGCAGCAAACTTCTTCCTGGGCATCCAGGCATTTCTGTATATACTCTGAAACCTAGGCAGAGGTTCCGAAACCCCAGTTCTTGACTTCTGTGCACTGTCAGGCTCAACACCAGTTGGAAGCTGCTAAGGCATGGGACTTGCACCCTCTGAAGACATGCCCGAGCTCTATGTTGACCCCTTTTTGTCATGGGAAGAGCAGCTGGGACACAGGGCATCAAGTCCCTAGGCTGCCCACAGCACAGGGGCCCTAGACCCAGACCATGAAACCACATTTTCCTTCCAGGCCTCTGGAGCTGTGATGGGAGGGACTGTCATGAAGACCTCTGACATGCCCTGGAGATATTTTCCCCATTGTCTTGGGGATTAACATTCAGCTCTTCATGACTTATGCAAATTTCTGTGGCAGGCTTGGATTTCTCCTCAGAAAATGAAATTTTCTTTTCTATTGCATTGTCAGGCTGCAAATTTTCTGAACTTTTATACTGTTTTCCTTACTAAACTGAATACCTTTAATAGCACCCGATTCACCTCTTGAATGCTTTGCTGCTTAGAAATTTCTTCCAACAGATCCTCTAAATCATCTTTTTGAAGTTGTAAGTTTCACATATCTCTAAGGCAGGGGCAAAATGCCACCAGTCTCTTTGCTAAAACATCACAAGGGTCATCTTTTCTTCAGTTCCCAAAAAGTTCCCCATCTCCATCTGAGACCACCTCAGCCTGAACCTTATTGTCCATATCACTATCAGCATTTTTGTCAAAGTCATTTAACAAGTTTCTAGGAAGTTCCAAACTTTCCCACATTTTCCTGTCTTCTTCTGAGCCCACCAAATTGTTTCAACCTCTGTCTGTTACTCAGTTCTGAAGTCACTGCCACATTTTTTGGGTATTTTTTCAGTCATGCCCCATTCTACTGGTACCAATTTGCTGTATTATTCCGTTTTCAAGCTGCTGATAAAGACATACTTGAGACTGGGCAACTTACAGAAAAAAGAGGTTTAATTTGACTCACAGTTCCATGTTGCTGGGGAAGCCTCACAATCATGGCAGAAGGCAAGGAGGAGCAAATCCCATCTTACGTGGATAGCAGCAGGCAAAGAGAGAATAAGGAAAATACCAAAGCGGAAACCCCTTTTAAAACAGTCAGATCTCACTAGACTTATTCACTATGAAGAGCACAGTATAGGGAAAACCACCCCATGATTCAAATTATCTCCCACCAGGTCCCTCTCACAACAAGCAGAAATTATGGGAATATAAATCAAGATGAGATTTGGGTGGGGACACAGAGCTAAACCGTAGCATCCAGCATGCCCCCTTTGTATCCTGTTTTCTAGAGTGGGACTTTTTTTTCTATAAGACGCATGTTCTTCAGCCTTCAGGAAATTTTATTATACTATTTTAATATATTAATCTTCTCCTTCTTATTCATTGTTCTTAGAAGAAATATTATTGTGATATGAGAACTCCACAAAAATCATTTTCTAATTGTCATATTTTCTTTTTGTCATTTTTTTACTACCTTTTGAGAGCTTAACTTGGCATAATCTTTTAAATCTTCTATTGAGAAATTCCTTTTTAAATTGTAATATTAGTTTTCTTTCTTAAGAACATCTTTTCATTTTGTATTTGTTTTGCTTGTTTTGTTTTGTTTTTTTGCAGAATCCTGAATCTATTCTTAAATTCATGGTGCACATCTTTCTTTGCCATCCTTAGAGTCTAGTTTTATTTTAAAATAAGATCTCTTTTTCTTTCAAAATACATTGCTACCTCTGAATTATTCTATTACTCATCTTGTAGACTGTCATGCTTGGATATTTGCTCTCATAACTTCTGATTCTTGATTATCTCTTTCTACTAAAAAGAGGAAAGCACTAAACTAATGAGAAATTTATGGCTGTGCATAGGGACAGTCAGCTGGTAGGATTCACTGCATTACAATTGCTGCAGAGTAAACTATTGAATGAGGTATCCCCCAGATTTTAGAAGACGGAAGTCTTTTCTTTATACTTTTTGCTTTCTTCTTATAACATCCATTTGTTAAGTTGCTTTAGAAAGAGCTACTTTAGTGTCTGTGTTCTGCTTAAGGTGGAGGAATCTAATTATTCAATATATTTTCTTTTAAATTGGTGTTTAATGTACATGCAATAAAGTACTTGAATATTTGCCACATGGCTCAATTAATTTTATGTATCAATATTATTTACAGTCACCATATACATTAGGATAGATTAGTATCCAAGAAGGCTCTAGCACATCACCCTATAGACAATACGTCACTTAAATTAACCACTTACCTGACCTCTACAACCATAGATCAATTCTTTCTATATTTGAATGTAATACAAATACAATCTTATGACATATGGTCTTTTATGCTGTCTTCTCTCATTCAGCATTATTTCTGCAATATTCATCCATGCTGCTGTTTCACCAGTGGTCTATCCTTTTTCACCGATACGTAGTATGACATTGTGTCAATGTACCAAAACATATTTTTTTTTTCTTTTTTTAAAATTTCTGTGGGTTGTTTCTAGGTTGGAATTTTATGAATAAAACTGGTATAAAAGTTTGCTGCACTTGTTTGTATGTTTGTATTTTGGTGAACATGTAGTTTCATGTCTTTTGGATATATAGCTAGGATAAAAATTGTGTGTCACAGTGTAAGTACACATTTTATTAGAGTCTGATAAAGAGTTTTCTAGAATGGCTGTAGCAATTTATAGCCACAACAAGTCTATGAGAGTTTCAGTAGTTTCAGTACCTTTTGGCTGATCTAATTTGAACTTGAAACACAGTATTTTGACTAGTGTTAGATTTTGTTTAGTAATTTGGTATGCCATTATTCCTAGGATGCAGATTGGAAGATTCAATATTGCTAAGATGCCAGTTCTTCTCCAAATCATCTATAAATCCAATGGAGTCTCAAATATTATTCCAGAATTCTTTTCATTACTGATGTTGCAATTTCCAAGCTGATGATAAAATTTATGTGGAAAATAAATGGGGCTTTATAATATCCAAATTTATCTTGAAAAAAGAAAAACTTCCTAAGACTCACTGCCTTACTCCAAAACTTATTAAAAAGACCCAAGAATAGACTTAATATGACTAAATAACATTGTCAAAGTTATTAAGACAACACAAGTTAAAACCATAACATATTTAATAGACAATAGACAATATAGTAAAATATTCCCATGACGACAACCCTTTTGTACGCTGGTAACAGAAAGCAGCAGATATAAAGAAAAATGTGATAAAATGGAATTGAACAAAATTAAAAATTTCTACTCAGCAGAAGATGCAGATGCAGTTAGAAAAATAAATATGCAGATTTGGGAAAATGTTAATATAATATATATCTGAAAAAAGACTGGTATTAAGGATATTAAGAACCCGTGCAAGTCAGTTATGAAAGGCAAGGAAAGTCAGAATAATTCAAAAGTAGTTGGATAAGTGGAACTACTTACTCTAAGTGCTTGGAGAAATGGAAAGTTTTTAATCATCTAACAAGGAGGAATAAGAAAAGTTTACTTTAGGTCAAATACTTTTATAGTTAAAAGCAAATCTTAGACTAATGATTTTTGATAAAAATGTATCCTATTATTTAAGTCAAAGAAGATTTCTCAACTTATGTTTATATTTTATGATTTTAGCATTTATTTTAGATTTGGGGGCATATTTGCAGGTTTGTTACATGGATATATTACATGATGCTGAGGTTTGGGATATGAATTATCCCATTAACCAGATAATGAACCTGGTACCCAGTAGTTAGTTTTTCAGTCTTTGCCCCTCTTTCTGCCTCCCTGCTCTAATAGTCCCCAGTGTCTATTGTTGCAAACTTTATATCCATGAGTACCCAAAGTTTATCTCCCACTTGTAAGTAATAACTTACAGTATTTTGTTTCCTGTTCTTTTGTTAATTCCCTTAAGATAATGGCATCCATCTACTTCCATGTTGCTACAACGGGCAAACTTTTGCACTTTCTTATGGCTACATAATATTCCATGGTGTATATATACCACATTTTCTTTATCCAACCCACCACTGATGGACACCTAGGTTGGTTCCATGTATTTGGTATTGTGGGTAGTGCTACAGTGAACATACTAATGCACGTGGCTTTTTTGTAGAACAATTTATTTTCTTTCAGAAATACACCCACTAATGAGGTTGCTGGGTGAAATGGTAGTTCTAAGTTCTGTGAGAAATCTCCAAATTGCTTTCCACAATGGCTGACATAGTATACATTTTCACCTATATTACCTAAGTGTTCTCTTTTCTATGAAGCCTCACTACTATCTGCTGGTTTTTGACTTTTTAAAAATAGCAATTCTGACTGGTGTGAGATGGTATCTCATTGTGGTTTTGATTTGCATTTCTCTGGTTATTAGTGATGTTTAATATTTTTTCATATGTTTATTGGCTGCTTCTATGTCTCCTTTTGACAAGTGTCTGTTTATGTATTTTGCTCACTTTTTAATGACGTTATTTATTTATTTATTTATTTATTTATTTATTGCTTAATTGTTTAAGTTCTTTGTAGATTCTGGATATTAGATCTTTGTTGGATGCATAGTTTGTGAATATTTTCTCTCTTCCTGTAGGTCGTCTGTTTAGTCTGTTGGTAGCCTCTTTTGCTGTGCAAAAACTCTTTAGTTTAATGAAATCCCTTTTGTCAATTTTTTTGTTACAATTGCTTTTAAAGACTTAGTCATAAATTCTTTGTCAAGGCTTATGTACGGTATGGTGTTTCCTAGGTTTTCTTCTAGAATTCTTACAGTTTGATATTTTACTTGTAAATATTCAATCTGTCTTGAGTTAATGTTTGTATATAGTGAAAGGTATGGGTCCAGAGTCGTTCTTCCTCATATAGCTAGCCAACGATCCCATCACATCTGTTGAATAGCAAGTCCTTTCTCCATTAGTTATTTTTGTCAATGTTATTGAAGATCAGATGACTCTGGACATGCAGCTTTATTTCTGGGTTCTCTGTTAAATAAGATTTTTGAAATTTGAAGGGCTTGATTATTTTTCAAATAGTTTTCTCTACATACTAATTATGAAGGAATTAGAATATGATGAAATCTACAAGAAATGCTATATTTTTAAATAATCGGGGCAAATTTTGCAGTATTTGAAAGTTTAGTGAAAAAAATGGGAATCTATTGATATAGAGATTCTAAATTAGGTATGGAAAATTCAAATGTCTGTTGTGGCTACACTGAAAACATAATTATAAAACATTGTGAGAGTACTACATAAAGAAGTGGTAGTCTGTAGGTAGAGTAAACTGTAATCCCAGTTTAGAGGTATTAAAAGTATTCTTTGTAACCATTGACGAGAATTAAACACTTGGCCAACTTTCCAAAAGCTTTCCTACATTAGCACACACTACATAGTTACTAGATGTATTAGTCAGGGTTCTTTAGAGAAACTGAACTAATAGGATAAATTTATATATAAAGGGGAGTTTATGAAGGAGTACTGACTCACACAACCACAAGGTCAGGTCCCACAACAGGCTGTCTACGAGCTGAGGAGCAAGGAAGCCAGTCTGAATCCCAAAGCTAAAGAACTTAGAGTCCGATATTGGAGGGCAGGAAGCATCCAGAATGGAAGAAAGGTGTAGGCCAGAAGACAAAACCAGACTAATCTTTCCACAGTCTTCTATCTGCTTTTATTCGGCCCCACTGACAGCTGATTAGATTGTGCCCACCCAGATTAAGGGTGTGTTTGCCTTTCCCAGCCCACTGACTCAAATGTTAATCTCCTTTGGCAACATCCTCACAGACACACCCAGAAACAATACTTTGTATCCTTCCATCCAATCAAGTTGACACTCAATATTAACCCTCACACTAGATTTTTAGCTGCCAAAATTATAATTCAAACTTTCAATTCTATCGTATTGACATACTTCCCAAACCAACATAGTATATTCTTTCTCTACCAGAATAGAAGTTTATGAAGCAAGTGCATGTATACACACACACACACATACACACACACACACAAACACACACACACACAATGAGGTTTTAGTGTGTCCCAAACTATCGGAAACAAACAAACAAACAAAAAACCAAGAAATGTTGTTGATTATGAGCACATCATTATGGCATATTAAGAAAACACAAAGGGAGATTGCAAGAGTAGTTCTGTTCCAGAAGCTACATAATATGTCTATAACCTGTATTACATGTAAATTTTCAGAAATATTAGATTTTTAACTAAACTTCAGAGTATCTCTCTATGTAAAACACTTTAACTTGCTATTAAAGTGTGAATATTTTTAAATATCAGTGGACTATCATGAAATAACACATCAATGTTGAAAATACTTTTTCAACTTAACAAATTAAGAATGCTAATTCTGAGAACATTTTCTAGGAAATTAAAATGGCCAATAAGCGTTTCAGGATACATTTACGCACTATTAACAAAATAAAATATAATAATAATTTTAAAGTTTAAAGAATATAAATAAATCTAAAGGATAAAATAGCATTTTAAAAATAAACTTAGACATATTTTTTCTTACAAACACATCCCTAAAAGTGTCACTATCATCATAAATAAGAAACCTATAAAATAAGACCTAACAGTATTCAAAGTATGTAAAATGTGAATATATTTTATCAAATAATATAAATTAAAATACATGTAAAAATTCAAAACAAATATAATATTTATGTTTCAAATATGTATTTTTTCTTCTAAAAACAAAATTTATCTTTACAATTAAAAGAAAACATGCAAATATATTATAGTACTTGAATGTCAAATGTCCAAATCAAAATTATTTAAATAAAATTATTTTAGAAAAATAAAAAATATTTACATAGTACTAGAGTAAATTATAAAGTTTAATAGTATAAAACTCTTGTATGTTATGATCCTCAACTCATTATTTTTATTGCTTTCAACTTTTTTATAAAGATGAAAGACTCAAAGAAAAGCCACTGAGAAGCCTTAACAAAAATATACTATCTTTACTTCAAACCAAAAATGTTCAAATATACAAATAAAACTTACAACCCCTCTATTCCAAAACAGAATCGTTTAGCACAATATATCTGTTAATGATGTCATCATTCTGTTATGACTTAAAAAATATTTTTTTTGAATTTTCTGTCTTTCTTCCCAACATACTGTTTGTAGCTACGAGATTTAGATTTACTAAATAATCTAAGGCATTTCCCTGAGAATCTCTGTGTTTCAGTGTTCTGATAATTTACATCATTAAAATCATGTTTGTGTTAAAATTCTATGCATTACCAAATGTGTAAATGTTTTTAACTATTAAATGATGTCAGGTATTGTTATTCTCATAGGAAACACACACTGTACTTTCTTTCTTTATGTAAGGACTTAGGACAATGTTAGCTAGAAAGTTTACCTTTCAGTTCATAGCCTGATTGTTTAATTCTTAAAATCACATTCCCTTGTAGAGAGCCTGAATGTTTTATGAGGCATAAAGAAAATATTATTCCAAATGATTTGATGTATTATTAAAAGTTTTAGGTTTATTGTCATATTGGGAGAAGAGGCACAATTTAGAAATAATATGGTTGTAGTTTTGAAAGCCATAGAATTTAATTTGAAAAATATAATATTTACTGTACAAAATCTAAAGGTAATTAGAAAAAAATAAGTGAAAGAGATGAATATTTCTTGCTTAAAAATAAGATCTAGAATTTACTCATGATTTACTATATACTAGGAACTTGGCTAAGTGCTGTATTAGCCACACTATCTCTGTAAAACTCTATTATCACCTTCACTTTACAGATAAATTGAGATATTGAGGGAATAAGTAACTTGCTCAAAATCACACAGGTAATAAAAGTTGAAAATAGGGTAACATTTCAATATTGGTGATGATAAACCTAACACTTTTAAATATTATACCTAATATTTTCAGAAGTGTCGTCTTTGAACCACCAATATCATAACTAACTGGAGTGCTTCTTAAAAATGCCCATTTCTAGGTCCCATACAAAATTTTAACTAAACTTACATATTGAGGGAGAGAGCCAGGGAATCAGTATTTTAAAGGTGATCTTAAGATTGCACACATTTGAGAGTGAGATTAGTATGCTACACTCTGTAAATTAGCACATCATATGTATTAAAAACTCAGTGTGAAATACATATTGTGTGACAAAAAGATATATTCAAATTTTAGTGTTATGTAAAAATAGGAGAGTTTGATCTCATACTTTCAGGTAACTTAATTAGGTTAAAGCATCTAAGTAGAGAAGATATAACCTGGAATACAGTTTATCTTTTCATAAACTTCATATTGTTTCCTTAGAAAGAAAAATAGATATAAAACAAATGATCATACACCAAATATAACTTACATTGGTAATAGATGATAGATAGATAGATAGATAGATAGATAGATAGATAGATAGAAAGAACTAAAATAAAAGAGAAAGTAAGGCAATAAAATGTCAATCTAATGGGTATAAAGGAGTAATTTTACGGTGGAGAAACGGGACAAATGTTACCTAAATCAAGGTCCACTTCTACAATAAGTCAGGCTTAGTATGATCTCATGGAAATGAAAATTTACCTCTGTAGTCTTCTTATCCAACACCTATCACAAAAAAAATATAATCAAAACAAAAACATCAGACAAATACCAATAAAGGAACATTGCACAACATTTTGGTCAGTGCTAGTAGAAGAAATTGTCTAGGTAATCCAAAAGACAAGGAAAGAAAAGAAAAGGAAGAAAATAAGATAGGAAAGGATAAAAGAAAGGAGAGGATAGGAGAGGAGAAGAGAGGGGAGGAAAGGAAAGGGAAAAAGAAAGAGGAAAGGAAAGAGGAAAGGAAAAATGAAAGGGGAAAAGAAAACTGAAAGGAAAAAGAAAAGAAAAGGAGATAAAGAAGAAAGAAAATGAAAGAAGGAAGGAAGAAAGAGAGGAAGAGAAAGAAAGATGAAAGAGAGAAGAAAGAAAGAAAGAGAAAGAGAAAGAAAAAAGGGAAAGGAAGGAAGAAAAGGAAAGAAGGAAAAGGAGGGAAGGAAGGAAGGAAAGAAGGAAGGAAGGAAGGAAAGGAGGAAGGAAGGAAGGAAGGAAGGAAGGAAGGAAGGAAGGAAGGAAGAAAGGGAGGGAGGGAGGGAGGGAAAGGGGAATGGGAGAAAGAGAGAAAGAGACAGAGAAAAAGGAAGAAGTCTTTAGAAATTAACAGGAGACATAACACCTAAATATACTGTGTTTCCCTGGATAGTATACTCAAACACAAAAGTGGCATTAGGTACAAACTAAGAAAATATGAAAAAAAATTGACTTTAGTTAATAATAATATATCGATATTGGTTCATTAATTCCATGTATCATACTGATGTAAAACTGATTGTAAAAACACTTGGAGATAATCTAAAACTTTTATTTTCGCTTCTCAGATTAAAACACTGAATTCCATTGAGGTTATGTGACATTTC